>NC_045437.1:41964527-41983712 GCF_002776525.5 Piliocolobus tephrosceles
GATGACAGGCACATGCCACCACGTCCAGCTACTTTTGTATTTTTAGTAGAGATGTGGTTTCACCATGTTGGTTAGGCTGGTCTTGAGATCCAGACCTCATTCACCTGCCTCGGCCTCCCAAACTGCTGGGATTACAGGCATGAGCCACTGCGCTTGTCCTAGATTTTAATGACCTTTATACCATAATAAATGTTTTTATGCTTATACTATTTGAGAGTGTTTTGTTTCTTTTCCTAAAAACCATAAAAGAAATACAACAGTAACATCACATTTAATATGGTTAGTCTGAATCCATAGTTGAACTATTGGAATTTAGATTAGTCCCTCTAAAGATAAAGCCAAATCTCAAGTTTATACACTGTAATAATTTATCCAAGATGATGGGACAAATGTGTAGATGTTTCTTAAAAGTACCTCGTGAATGAACTGAGGGTCTCTCAGAAGATGGCAAGATATTATTGTAAGGTGTTCTCTCTTTCTTTGAAAAGAGACAGGAATTCATCATGCTTCCCCTTGCCCTGCTGAAAATGTAAGCAATGTGGCCTAACTTTGTAGTTGTCAGGCTACCTTACAAGCATGTAAATATGTGAATGCCAACTCAATACTAGTGTGCCCTCTCTCTTCTGTTTGGTACACAGCAGTCTTTTGTTGTGAGAATTGTGTTATTTCACCAAGAGTGGATATATTCCGTTCTTTTCTTCCTCCTAAGTGGACTGTGCCGAGAAGCAGTTATTCATAAGGCCTCTCAGAAGATGGTTTCAACAGATCAGACAACCATTGTTGTTCAGAGCAGCTTCAAATTTGTGGAGTCAATGTTCATACAGCTAGTAGGGGATTCTCTTTGAGAGAATTAAAAAAATGTTTTAGGATAAATGTTTTACAAACTCTTTGGAAGTTTAACTTCCAGTTACACTTTATTGGTTTAATAATAAAGTCACCTCTGGTCATGCTTAATACCAAGCTTGGACAACTAGGAAGCACAGCATTGAATATGCTCATCCCTGCCCCTCTCCTCTTTCTTCTCACTCCCACTTTCTAAGGACAGCACTCTTGAATAAAGCAATCTCACACAAGTGTTTATTTCGGTGATGTTTCTTGGGGGAAGACAGGCCTTTAAAATATGCCTCTCTGCTCACCTCATATACCTCACTGTTTCTCTCCTGCTGTTGGAATCCTCAAAAATTCACTCTGTATTAAAATTTATTTCAGAGTACCTTTTTAAATATCAACAAGTTAAGTTTTTTATGCCCATTTCATGCATTATGCTAGCGCCCCCTCCTCAATTTTTCCATCAGCCAATATATTTCCCAATCACAGAGCAAAATTATAAACAATGTGTTAGAATTCTGAATATAGTAATATAAGTTTAATAAATGCATCATAATCTAATTGGGTTTATTGGTAGTTCAACATTGGTTTGGAATTTGAAAATCAATCTCTAATCTCCACATTAACATCAGAAAAAATAAATGATTATCTCAGTCAGTAGATACAAAAAAATTTTTTTTAAATCAACCCTGCTTCATTATTAATATAAAAGTCATCTTAGCAAATTAGAAACAGTGAATTCTCTTAATTTGATAAAACTAACCTATTAGAGATGCACACCTCACATCTCACTGAATTGTGAAATACTGAAATATTGAAAACTGCCAATTTCTTATTGATATAAGAAACTGCCAATAACTGGACCCATTCTCTCACCCCCCTGCCCCACCCTATTACTGCCTGATCCAATAAAAACCCAAGGACTTTCCAGAATGATAAAATTTTTACCATAATCTTATCACAGTCTGAAGCAATTAGCATGGTAAAAAAGTGTTAATCCCCCACAAGATTGAATTTTGGTATACGACTTCCTATACAAGACAGAATGCTATAAAAGCCCACAGTCAGCGACGGACTGAGCCATTTGCTCTTTTCCTAGACCAGCTACAGCTGGGCCTAGTCAAGCCTTTCGAGGCTGAGGCTATGGAGTTCCATCCGTCAACCTTAGAAGAGCCCCACATGCCATGGGACCTGAACCGAGAGCAAGCTTGGGCCTGGGCACTGGATAACTTCCCTGTGCTGAGTCGCCATTCCTGCCAATGCCATCAGCTCTACCGGAGCTCCACTGCTGGCTGGCTGCTGCACTGCGCCTCCACCGGGCACGGAGCCCTTCCCGGAGATGAGAGGGGCCAAAAACGGCCTCGAGACTCCCATGTCGAGGAATCAATGGCTGAAACCAAAGACGGGCTTCAGTCACCTCAAGAAGACGCAAATGCTACCTACAGAGAGGTCCAAAGAGGTCTGATGAAGCCTGGAGATGCCAGCGCCTGCGGAGATGGAAGGACACAAGCCCATGGCGACCTCTGCAGTCCAGGCTGTCCCCGGAAGCTGCTGAAAACCCACGATTCCATCAGGAAGGAACCCGGAAAGGAGAGGAACCCCAGCCTTTCAGCAAGCCTGAGGTACGACCTGCTTCAACGAACACTGCCCTGGAAGGAGCCCGAGGCAGCCCAGTGGGGACCCTCATTCTGTCCCTGCGGACTTTTACGCTGGAACTGTGCCCTGCACGCACAAGAGCCTTGAGGTCTCTGCTGTGGAGATCATTCCTTAATTTGTTCTTCCCCTCCTGAACGTCCTAAACATTTTTCATTTAGAGAAACTCTCTTCATGGAATGAATAATATGCAATGTTCTAAGGAACTCACTGTTCCTGATGTAGTCACAATTGTGATATTTCTTCCATTGAAACTGTACACATTAATTAAATCCTTCCCCTGTTCTCCACCCGTGGAATTGATTTTGAGCTGGTAAATCAAGATAGGTATAGATGGGCCTGAAGCAGACAGAAAGGGGGCAGGAACCCAGCTCAGAATTTTCTTTTTTCTTTTTTTTTTTTTTTTTTTTGAGCTGGGGTCTCACTAGTCTTCCTAGGTAGCCCAGGCTGGCGTGCAGTGGCGTGATCATGCTTTAGTTTAAATTCCAGGGGGCCTTTGAGGAGCTGTGGATACTAGCAGGGTGGGAGGGGACAGCTGGGTGGATCACTTGCTGGAGTTGCTTCAAGACTGACCTTGGCCCTCCAGATGAAGGTAAGGAATAGACATTAACAGTGTTCTTTAAATCAGCAGTCCCCAACATTTTTGGCACAAGGGACTGGTTTTGTAGAAGACAATTTTTCCATGGATGGGGGTTGGTAGACAGGGATAGTTTGGGGATGAAGCTGCCCTACCTCAGATAATCAGGCGTCAGATTCTCAGGAGGAGCGCACAAGGTAGATCCCTTGCATGTGCAGTTTACAATAGGCTTCTTGCACCTATGAGAATCTAATGTCTCTGCCGATCTAACAAGAAGTGGAGCTCAGGTGGTAACGCTGGGCTGCTGGCCACTCCCCACCTGTTGTGCCACCTGTTGGCTCCTAATGCTAACGGTGGAGAGTATCCAGGTTCTTGGCGTCTTGAACAAAGAATTGGACAAAACGCACAAGCAAAGCAAGGACGGAATGAAGGAATTTATTGAAAACAAATGTACATTCCACAGTGTGATTGGGCCTGAGCATAGGGGCTCAAAGGCCCTGTTACAGAGTTTTTTGTGAGTTTAAATACCCTCTATTTGGGGTATGCCCTATGTAAATGAAGAGGATGAAGTAAAGTTACAAAGTCATTTGCTCAGTGTATGCCCTATGGAGAGGATATTTCCTGTTATAGCTGAAGTATGAATGGGCTTTATGTTCCTGGCTCCCAGACCCAATTTTCTGCCTCACTAACAGGCCAGGGTCCAGTACAGGCGCGCTGTCTGGGGAGTTGGGGACTCCTCCTTTAAATAGTTTAAAGTTTACATTGTAATCAGGGTGGGAGGGAGGGTTGGGATGCCCTTCACATGAGGCCGATGGCACCTGCATACTGCGAAGCTGGTTGGGGTGCTGGGGGTGCAGTGGGGCAGGTGTAGCCTCTTTGCCTCATTTTCCCCTGCACTGCCCAGACATCTCCTGGACTGCCTGCACCATCAAGATCTGGACTTCAGAGCAATCTTTGACCACCTGTGGGAAATCGTTACAACAGTTGCAATGCACAAATACCCAAAAGGCCTATGAACCAGAGCATGGTGTGGGTTGATGTGTTGGACAGACCTATAGATCCCAATGAAGAGTTGCACAGTCACAGACTTCTCTGCACAGAGTGTGAACTACAAGTCTCTTATTGGTACGGCAAGAAACAAAACATATGTGCTAGAATATTCTGTAGTTAATCCTATAGAGAAAGCAATGGAACTTAAATCTACTAATATTTCACTTAAGATATGGTTTCAGTAGATGAGAGACTTATATACAAACCACATCCTCAGGACACAGAAAAAAATTATTTTGACTCAAGAAGCCATAATCACTGAAAGGAGTCAGCCTCAACAGTTACCTTGAAGAACTGATGGCAAGAACGATATTTTCAAATGCTAACAAAGGCTGGGAAGCACTGGAATGGGTCATACATAAAATACATGTTAAATAATGAATTGATGGCTTCCACAAAAGGAGGCATAAGAACTCCGGTGGTGGCTGCCACAGCCTTTGTAGTGAATTGATAATGAATGCATATAGACAAGTACCCCACATCTCTCCAAGCTGGCAATATATTTATTTTAAAACTATAAACATATTTTAAGTAGAATTTTTTAAAAAGTAGGTTGATATAAGACAGTGACTTTAGATCAAAACAAAGAGATGCATGGTGTCTAAATAAAAGGGATCATCTGAAATTAGTGTTGTTTGAAATGACTGTCTAATAGTGGAATTCCAGTATTTATGAAACATTTAACAAATTTTTTGAAAGAAATTCTTCTTCTTAAGGTTTATTTTAAATTCAGGGTACATATGCAGGTTTGTGATTTCGGTAAACTTGTATCATAGGAGTTTGTTGTACACATTATTTTATCACCCAGGTATGAAGCCTGGTGCCCATTGTTATTTTTCCTGATACTCTCCCTCCTTCCATCATCCACCTTCAATAGGCTCCAGTGTCTGTTGTTCCCTCTTTTTGTCCATGTGTTCTCACCATTCAGCTCCAGCTTATAAGTGAGAACATGTGGTATTTGCTTTTCTATTCCTGCATTAGTTTGCTAAGAAAAAATGGCCCCCAGCTCCATCTATGTTCCTGCAAAAGACATGATCTTTTTCTTTTTTATGGCTCCATAGTATACCATGGTGTTTATGTACCACATTTTCTTTATCCAGTCTACCATTAAAGAACATTTAGGTTGATTCCATGTCTTTGCTATTGTGAATAGTACACATGCATGTATGGTCTTTATGGCAGAACAATTTATATTCCTTTGGTACATACCCAGTAATGGGATTGCTGGGCCAAATGGTATTTCTGTTATTTGATCTTTGAGGAATTGCCATGCTGTTTTCCACAAAGGTTGAACTAATTTACACTCTCACCAATAGTGTATAAGCAAAATTTTAATATTTTTTTTAAAAAGTACTTGGAAGTTTGCATTGACATTGAATCAACTTAAGGTAGAATTTTAAAGTTTTTCACATAGACTGGTTTGGAACCCCACCTGGCTTTCATCCAACCCCGGAACAAAGCAGAGCCATCTCTTATATACAAACAATTGCCCTGCTGCTGTAAACTTCAAAAACTTGCATGAGGAAATTCAATTTAAAAAGAGAACTTGGCCGGGCCCGGTGGCTCAAGCCTGTAATCCCAGCACTTTGGGAGGCCTAGACGGGCGGATCACAAGGTCAGGAGATTGAGACCATCCTGGCTAACCTGGTGAAACCCCGTCTCTACTAAAAAAAAAAAAAAAAAAAAACTAGCCGGGTGAGGTGGCGGGCGCCTGTGGTCCCAGCTACTCAGGAGGCTGAGGCAGGAGAATGGCATAAACCAGGGAGGCGGAGCTTGCAGTGAGCTGAGATCTGGCCACTGCACTCCAGCCTGGGCGACAGAGCGAGACTCCGTCTCAAAAAAAATAAAAAAAGAAAAAGTAAAACAAAATAAAAAGAGAACTTGTATAGTTTTCAAACATATTAATTTGGTTAATAATACTAACTTGCTCTGCAAGTTATTTTAAACAATCATTAAAAACCAGTGTTTGCCGGGTGTGGTGGCTCACGCCTGTAACCCCAGTGCTTTGGGAGGCCAAAGTGGGCAGATCACGAGGTCAGGAGTTTGAGACCAGCCTGGCCAAAGTAGTGAAATCCCATCTCTACTAAAGATACAAAAAAATTAGCCGGGTGTAGTGGCGGGCACCTGTAATCTCAGCTACTTGGGGAGGCTGGGGCAGAAGAATCATTTGATCCTAGGAGGTGGAGGTTACAGTGAGCCGAGATCACACCATTTCACTTCAGCCTGGTCTACAGTGCAAGACTCCATCTCAAAAACAAAACAAAACCAGCCAACCAGTGTTTTGGTTTACTAATTAAGTATATTTGGAGTGAAAATTATCACTAAAATAATATATGACTCCAAAAAATATATGCTTTTATTGTAATAAAATGTACTATATTGATTTGCCAAAGTTTTGCAACCTAGTAAAGGTAAAGGTTGCAAAAGGTCCTTGGATTTGCAATTTGTGTTTTGATATGCTGTACCATAGACTGGTTATGTTAACCGGAAAAATAAATTTGTTACTTGAAAATCCAAACAAAACAAAAAGTGGAGGCAGATTAAAGAGGACCAGAGGAAGATTCATAGCCTTGTGCCTTCTGAGTTGGCAACCACCGGGTTCCAGGGCATTAACTCCAGATCAGACAATTCCAGGCAGCTACAGAAGTCTCCTCTGGTGAGTATTGCCCACAATCTGGAAGTCCAAGATCGAAACACCAGTGATTCAGCTCTTGGTGAGGACTCTCTTTCTATCATGCCAATGGCCATGTTGTATCTCTGTTCTTACATGGCACAGAGGGAGATAAAGAGAGAGAAAGGGGAGAAAGGGAGAGAGGGAGAAGGGGAGAGAACAAGAAGTACATGGTATCTCTTCCTTTTCTCGGAAGGCCACCAATCCCATTATGAAAGCCCCAACCTCATAACTTCATCTTAATGTACTTGTCTCCCAAAGGCTCCATGTCTAAATACCATCACCTTGTGTAATCAAAATCATCATGAATTTTGGGGGACACAATTCAGTCCACAGCACCAAGTCTATGTGATGCTCTCATAATCTCTGCCCATCTCAGGGCCTGCATCAACTAAGACTCATTTCTTTCTTCAGGCATTTCAGAAGACAGAGATTTTTTAAAAAGGTGCAGCAGAGAATACAATGCATTAATTAACTAATTAATTAATTAATTCTGAGACAGCCTCTCACTCCAGCACCCTGGGTTATTTGGGTTACTTCAGTGCCCCTCTGGCAGGCGGTATTGTTTCACATTCATTGCTTGCCTATATGGGGCAAGTATACAGGCATCCATTGGGCCAATCCTCTTTTTGTAACTTGATTACTTTCCAGATTCGGACCTTATTCTTATTCAGCTCATTGAGGTCCACTAATGCTTAACTCATAGCACAGATTTTATTTCACATTTATGGATTCAAAAGTGTGACCAATACCCAATGTCACAATGCTTTTTTAATTGGAAATGAACCAGACATTCAATGGTATCTGAAATAATTTTAATAGTTTAAGTGAAATTAAAAGTTCACCTACAAGCATTGATTCCATTTATATGTATCAATTTATTCATCTTTAACACTTTATCTAGATTTGTTTTTAGAACTAAGACATTAGACAACACTAACTATCGCTCCAAGTTATTTTTTTGTTAACCATTTGCATAGCCTGTGAATATCAGGTGTTCGCCTACACAAAAGTCTTAAACACATGGGCATTTTTTTCTGATAATTCAGAAAAATTAATTTTTCTTATGGAACCAACAATATTAAATTAGTCTTATTTATCAAAAAAGTCATTCAAAGAAAGATTATTCTGTTTTTGGTTGAGTTTATGATCTTATAACCTTCATGTAAAATTCTGGCATGTTAAAACATTTAGCAAAGGCAAATATAAAACTCATCTAATTAGTAAACCCAGACAAAAATGTATGCTTACATTCCAAAGACATTTCTATTTTTATTTTGTGAATAATTTTAAAGCAAATTTATTATTAAAGATTACTAAATTGACACAAATTTGAAAAGCATTTGGACTTTCTTACTAAATTTACGAGCACTCATTTACTTATAAGCCAATATGGTGTCATTGTAGAGATAACATATAACATAATACATGTAACATGCACAGAAACACGTATCCGTACACACAAAGATCAAATAGATGTTACCGTGAAACTCTAGCCATGACATGGCATCATAAACTCATTATTTTACAAAAGACAGCTGGATACAAATTATTTCAGGACAGGACAAAACTGGGACCTGTCCACATGGCTAAACTTTATCTGACCTGATAGGTAATCCAATTAATGCTGTGGACCAAACCTTTGGCTACTGCAGTTTCCATAGTAGTTTTATAACTAAAACTTTTTTTAACCATTTTTTCCTTCAGTTTCAAATTAG
This sequence comes from Piliocolobus tephrosceles, assembly GCF_002776525.5. Taxonomy (NCBI): domain Eukaryota; kingdom Metazoa; phylum Chordata; class Mammalia; order Primates; family Cercopithecidae; genus Piliocolobus; species Piliocolobus tephrosceles. The sequence continues at coordinate 41,973,025 of NC_045437.1, forward strand.
TTTCCAATGTTACATCTTAGCTAGAACTGGCTGAACTGCATACACAAAACAAACTTTCCAGGCCAGGCACGGTGGCTCACACCTGTAATCCCAACACTTCGGGAGACCCAGGCAGTCGGATCACAAAGTCAGGAGATTGAGACCATCCTGGCTAACATGGTGAAACCCCGTCTCTACTAAAAAAATACAAAAAATTAGCCGGGTGTGGTGGCGGGCACCTGTAGTTCCAGCTACTCAGGAGGCTGAGGCAGGAGAATGGCTTGAATCTGAGAGGTGGAGCTTGCAGTGAGCCAAGATCGTGCCACTGCACTCCAGCCTGGGTGACAGAGCAAGACTCCATCTCAGAAAATAAAAAAAAGAAAAACTTTCCAATAGCTTTCAATTTGTATTATCATAAGTAGTGCATACACAAAAATGGGCCTTAGCTCCTTTTCAGTTTGGGAGAATGTTAAAGTGCCAGGATTATCTCATAACAATGGTAATCATGAACTGTTGGGAACAAGCCCTCCAAAATCTGGCCATAAACTGGCCCCAAAACTGGCCGTAAACAAAATCTCTGTAGCCCTGTGACATGTTCATAATGGCCATAACACCCACACTGGAAGGTTGTGGGTTTACCAGAATGAGGGCAAGGAACACCTGGCCCACCCAGGGCACAAAATCACTTAAAGGCATTCTTAAGCTACAAATAATAGCATGAATGATCTGTTCCTTAAGGACGTGCTCCTGCTGCAGTTAAGTAGCCCAACCTATTCCTTTAATTTGGCCCATCCCTTCATTTCCCATAAGGGATACTTTTAGTTAATTTAATATCTATAGAAACAATGCTAATGACTGGCTTGCTGTTAATAAAAATGTGGGTAAATCTCTATTCGGAGCTCTCATCTCTGAAGGCTGTGAGACCCCTGATTTCCCACTTCACACCTCTATATTGCTGTGTGTGTGTCTTTAATTCCTCTAGTGCCACTGGGTTAGGGTCTCCCTGACTGAGCTGGTCTCGACAAGTGGCACCCATTCATGGGGGCTCGAATCCAGGTCAAAGGGTCGCCAGAGCAACAGTTGGAGAACATGGAACTAGCTGGAGGACACCCGAGTACTCTTAAAGCAATCCCCATGGTGAGTAAGAAGGGGAGCTTGGAAGTGTCAGGGTAACAATGGGACAAGTGTGGGCTGTGGTTCGTTCCACCTTGGAACTTTTTCACACTGATGATGAGGAGGAAGGAGAGTATAATGAAGTAACAAAGAGGTTACAGAGCAGGTTTATTTGCCAGCTAAAGCTAAAGTGGCAAAGGAGGGAGAGGTTCATCCCTACCCTTCTGCACCCCCTCATTATTATTTTGAAGAAAAAGAGTGGTCTGGCCCTCCAGATCTTTCTTTTCTGGAAGACACTAGGCGAAAAGCCCCAGTGACTGTTCGAGCAGCACCTCTAGCAACCACTCTTAGTTCTATTCAGGCAGGAATTCAACAAGTTAGATGAGAGGGTGATTTAGAGTCTTGGCAGTTCCCTGTTAGAATACACCCCCAGATCAACAGGGAAATATTATAGCTACATTTGAGCCTTTTCCTTTTAAATTACTCAAATAATTTAAACAAGCTATAAATCAGTATGGACCAGGTTCTCCTTTTGTAACGGGACTGTTAAAGAATGTTGCTGTTTCCAGTCGGATGATTCCTACTGACTGGAGCACTCTTACTCGAGCTTGTCTAACTCCTGCTCAGTTCTTACAATTTAAAACTTGGTGGGCAGATGAAGCTTCCATTCAGCTGCTCACAATGCCCAGGCCTAACCTCAAATTAATATAATTGCAGACCAACTTTTGGGGGTTGGTATCTAAACCAGATACAAAAGTGGTCATGCAGGATGATGCCATAGAACAGCTTAGAGGAGTGTGCATTAGAGCTTGGGAAAAAATCACTTCATGTGGAGAACAATACCCTTCCTTTAGTGCTATAAAACAGGGACAAAAAGAACCATACGTGGATTTTATAGCTCAGTTACAGGTGTCTCTTAAAAAGGTGATTGCAGATTCGGCTGATCAGGATATAGGGCTGCAGTTATTAGCTTTGGACAATGCTAATCCCAATTGCCAGGCTGCTCTGTGACCTCTCAGAGGGAAAGCACATTTAGTTGATTATATCAAGGCCTGTCATGGTATCGGAGGTAATCTGCATAAACCTACTTTGTTGGCACAGGCAATGGCAGGACTGAGAGTGGATAAAGGAAATACTCCATTTCCTGGAGCTTGTTTTAACTGTGGGAAGCAGTTGCAAAGGCAGAAGGGAGACAGAGCATATGGAACACCGCAGATGCAACTGACTCTAGCATTATTAACTTTAAATTTTTTGAGCCTGCCCAAAGGCCAGATGTTATCAGCAGCTGAACAGCATCTACAGAAACCAGCTGCAAAGATAGAAGCAGAACAACTGATTTGGTGGGCAGATCCAATAACAAAAAGTTAGGAAATAGGTAAAATAATAACTTGGAGTAGAGGTTCTGCTTGTGTTTCTCCAGGTCAAAATCAACAGCCAATTTGGATACCATCAAGACACCTGAAACCTTATCATGAGCCAGATGCCAAGGAAGAGATTCCAGGAGGTTGCAGCCATGTCAAGGCTGATGCTGAGGAGGACCCCAATTGTCATGAGCAACACCCGTTAAACACAGCCACCCACATGGGGACAGATCAAGAAGCTGTCACAGATGGTGGAAGAAAACCTGAGGAAAGCAGGACAACCAGTCACAATGAGTAATTCAATGGTAGCTATGATGGCAGTGATCACCATTGCCATGAGTATTCCTTCAACAACAGCTGATACAGAGAACAATTATACTTATTGGGCATATTTATCAATCTTGGCTGGCAATAATGCCTAGATGTAATCACTCTATGACACAGTTACACATGCTTTCTGATCTCAGTATTTACCATAATACATCTGCTCCTATAATTGAGGCATACCACCCTCAAAAACCTATTTGTAAACAGGATTGGACCCAGTTAGAAATAATGAACATACTTGTTTAGGAAGATTGCATTGCAGAACTGGCAGAGGTGCTGCACAATGATTCCTATGGAATCATTATTAATTGGTCCCTTAAGAGGAAGTTTAGCTTGAATTGCACCTCTCAGTATGCATGCCATGGCCACACTACATTCAGATGATCTGAACAAAATGGTCAGATGGTAGAAATGATAAGAAATACAGCAAGAGTTCCTGTTATCTGGAACCATGGCGGTATAGTGGCACCTCAACCTCAAATGATATGGCCCACTGTAGGAGCTAAGCACAAGGATTTGTGGAAATTATTAATAGTTCTTAATAAGATCAAAATTTGGGAATGAATAAAAAAGCATCTAGAAGGACACTCTACAAACTTGTCTTTGGATATTGCAAAATTAAAGAACAAATATTTCAAGCATCCCAGGCACACCTGACCTTAATGCCAGGAACTGGAGTGCTTGAAGGAGCTGCAGACAAATTGGCAGCTAATAACCCATTAAAATGGACAAAAACACTTGGAAGCTCTGTGATTTCAATGATTGTGCTTTTAATCTGTGTTGTTTGTCTTTGTATAGTCTGCAGATGCTAATCCTGACTCCTGCGAGAAGTAGCTCACCGTGACAAAGCAGCCTTTGCTTTTACTGCTTTGCAAATCAAAGAAGGGGGACATGTTGGGAACAAGCTCTCCAAAATCTGGCCATAAACTGGCCCCAAAACTGGCCATAAACAAAATCTCTGCAGCACTGTGACATGTTCATGATGGCCATAACGCCCACGCTGGAAGGTTGTGGGTTTACCGGAATGGGGTCAAGGAACTCCTGGCCTGCCCAGGGCAGAAAACCACTTAAAGGCATTCTTAAACCACAAACAGTAGCATGAGCGATCTGTGCCTTAAGGACATGCTCCTGCTGCAGTTAACTAGCCCAACCTATTCCTTTAATTCGGCCTATCCCTTCATTTCCCATAAGGGATACTTTTAGTTAATTTAATATCTATAGAAACAATGCTAATGACTGGCTTGCTGTTAATAAAAACATGAGTAAATCTCTGTTTGGGGCTTTCAGCTCTGAAGGCTGTGAGACCCCTGATTTCCCACTTCACACCTCTGTATTGCTGTGTGTGTGTCTTTAATTCCTCTAGCGCTGCTGGGTTAGAGTCTGCCCAACCGATCTGGTCTCAGCAATGAACAGAATCTGAGGCACCAAAATGATAAATCAGGAAGGGGCATCTGTGGAGGGAATCATGTGGCAATCAACAATGTCTATACAGGGTGAAATTGCCTGACTGTTCAACAATTGTGGGCCGCTCTATTTTCACCCTTTCAATGATTAAATGTTAAATCACCTGACAATACCAAATGTTAGAGAGTAAGTATATGAAACTTCAGAGTATCTTATACAATGTAAGTGGTAACATGTATTGGTACTATCACTTTGAAAAACAATCTGTTGTCTTATGAAGTTGCAAGTCACATATCTCAAAACCTACCAATTCAATTTCAGAGAACACTCCCAAGAAAACATCTTGCACATACATATACACTAGGAAATATGTAAAAGGATATTAATGTCTGTGCTGTTCACAGTAAGAAAAATCTGGTGGGGAGGGAGGATCCAAAGATTTTCATTGAGGTTTTAATTTCCATTTGCCTGATGATTAGTAATAAAGAACATTTTTTATATATGTTGGCTATCTGTATGTCTTCTTTTAAGAAATTTCTTTTCAATACAGTAACTGAACTGATTGCAGAAAAGTTTGCTAGGTGGCTTTGGAACAACCCAGTTCCCCTACTTTCTTGCTTGTAGTCCTCAAGAATATCTGTAGAATGTGTGGGAGTGCAACATCCTAAAATAAGGAGAAAGCAGCTGGAACAGCCTGGGCTCTATTCCTGTCTCCACCTAGCACAAGATGTCCTTCAACCCTTTAGCTTAGCGTGTCAAGTGAACCTGGGGTAGAAAACCCAAGGTGAGCTGCTTATTGGGGTCCCTCAGCTGTGGTGCAAGAAGAGCATGTGCAGTTAAGACTCCATCTACCCTAGGAAGAAGCTTTCTGAGTTACAAGGGACCAACACACAATGAACCCTAGTCTTGCTATCCCTTGCTGCCTGTCTATAAGTACAAATTTGCTTCACATAACTTGCATATGAATATCTTATGTCTCAGTTGATTCAGAGAAGTTGGTAAGCAGTGCACAGTTAACCTGCTTCACACTTACAATTTTCTGATCTTTCACAAATTACTGGGCATTGGTCTTACATCACTGCTCTTTTTGAACCCCAGGATATAGTAGATACAACCATTCAGTTTATATATTTATTTATTTTGGGGATGGAGTCTTGCTCTGTCGCCCAGGCTGGAATGCAGTGGCATGATCTTGGCTCGCTGCAACCTCTGCCTCCCGGGTTCAAGCAATTCTCCTGCCTCAGCCTCCCGAGTAGCTGAGACTACAGGCACGTGCCACCACACCTGGCTACTTTTTGTATTTTTAGTAGAGACGGGGTTTCAACATGTTAGCCAGGCTGGTCTCAGACTCTTGACCTGGTTCACGCCTGTAATCCCAACACTTTGGGAATTAATCTTTAGAACTGGGCCATTTTCTCTAACCACCACCAACCTCCCTCCCGAATAATCCTTTGAGCTTCCCTCCCATCACCCTTCATCGCAAACACCACACCCACACCCTACCTTCAGCCAGTGTCCATCCCACACACTCTAGCTCAATGATACAGACATACGTCTTTCCCACAGCCCTGGCTCTGGGTCTCTCCTGTACTACTACCAGAACGTTTGGGGTCAGAAATCGGATATCTACACTTCCCCGTCTCCCAAAAGAGCTTCCCTCCTTAGGCGTCCAGAAATCTCTTGCATTTTCCACTGCTAATTCCATCTGTCCTCACTAGACTCACTTCCGACAACTTGCTCCAGGAGGGGACTACGTGGACACTGAAGGCGACTTGGGCCTTTCCTCTTCTGATGCAGTTAGCTCTCAGTTAGCTGACCGGCCTGTTCTCCTGGATCTCTCCGGGCTGGACCGCCTCCTAAGCAGCAGGAGCATAAAAGGCGGCGGGCCCAGCAAGCTTGATCTTCTGAATCCCCTTGTCGCTGTAAACTTCCGCTGGAAGAAGCAATGCACTGGCAAAGCCGTGTGAGGGGGGCTTTTGGCTCCAGAGAGACAGCGCGAGAGCCCCAGTGGGAACCACTCGGAGACCCAGAAGATCAAATTCGCGGGGCAGCGCGTTACCTTCCAACACCCGCAGGGCCACAGCTCAGAACCAGGATCAGCGGTACTAGAGTTTCCCCACGGGACAGGAGCGCGTTCTTTGAATTCCACCAGTGCGGCGTGCACAGCCTTCGGACCAAGAGTCCACGCCTGCCACCCAGGAGTAACCTCAGGCGCAGGCAGGAGTGGCAGCCGCAGCCTCCTTGGAAGAGCCGGGTTACTGCGCTCTGCGGCCGCCACAAGCGCCAGGATCGACCCGCTTCGAAAACTGGCCGCGGAGCAGAGAGGTCTGAAGATGGGGACCTCTCGGAGCGTCGTCGCCCTGCTACTGAGCCTTGGCGGCCACCGGGCTCAGTCTGGAGGCCTCCTTGTGGCAGCATAGGCCGCCTGTCCACCAAGAAGACCGTAGCCTGCCCTGGGCGCTCAGAAGCCAGGAGATGTCCAACGAGGCCCTTGGGTTCCTGATCCTCTGCCCAAGAACTGGGTTTCCGTAATGCCTCTGTTCTGTTCCCATGCCACTCAAGAGGCTGTGGCTGAGCAGCACTTCGGATACATTGTCCTCTTTAGTCTGTTTTCAGGAAAAAATCCAACGCCAAGGCAAAAGTCTGCATCGCATGTGTTTCTGGCCTAGCTTTTGGGGATGGATGGACCAATGCAAGGGCTGGTCTGAGTGGTGGTCCCTGTGCTGTCCCAAACCACGCCAACGCGAACACTCTCAGGCTTTCTGGCCAGGGAGCAAGGAAGGAACCAAGGAACAGACTTGCCCCTTCGTGCACCTTCCTACAAACACACTGCACTGCACAGTCTAGGCTTCCTGTTTACCTGGAGCACCAGGTCCATCCCAGAAAACTTACCATCCTTCTCCTCCTCCTCCTCTCCTCTCCCCCTCCTTCTCAGACTCTCCTCACATCCCCTGTGCATCTGAAGCCTGCACACAGAGAAAGCAGCCCTTTGTCCCCACCTCCCCCTTCCCACTTCCAGCCGTAGAGTGTACTTAGTGCCCCCCAGCCCTGTCAGGATGTGCTTTATTCCGACCCTTATTCCAACTGGGGAGACCTTACAGGCGCCTTTCCTCCCTAGTTCAAAGGGACTTTGAGTCTACTAGAGCCAGGGAGCCCACACCCTGGATACCTCCATGGACTTCACAACATACACAGCCCCTGGTGGGGCAAAAGACCATTCCTTGGGGCAAGAAACTTCTGTGGTGGCTTGTAGGCTCCTGTTTCTTTTCTGGGAGCTCTTTACCCAGTTCTATGCTTTTCTCTTCTCTACTGGGAATGAGGAAAGAAAAAGACCCTCTCACATGTTTTATATTGTTTTATACTCAGTACCTGTTTTAAGAAAAAAACAAGGAAGTAAAACCAAAGGCATACAGCCCAGCGCCAGGCCCGAAACCAGGCCTGGGTCTGCCTGGCCTAAAGCCAGTACTTAAAAATCAACTCATAACTTGGAAACCGATGTTATTCAGATTCCAGACACTGTGTAGAAGAACAATGTGAAACTCCCTGCCCTGTTCTGTTTCTCTCTGACCATCGGTGCATGCAGCCCCTGTCATGTACCCCCTGCTTGGTCAAATCAATCACGACCCTTTCATGTGAAATCTTTAGTGTTGTGAGCCCTTAAAAGAGACAGAAATTGTGCACTTGAGGAGCTCGGATTTTAAGGCAGTAGCTTGCCGATGCTCCCAGCTGAATAAAGCCCTTCTTTCTACAACTTGGTGTCTGAGAGGTTTTGTCTGCGGCTTGTCCTGCTACAGGAAGATTTCAACCCTCCCTTCCCTCCCTCTGCCCACTGTCACAGTACACACACACATACACACACACACAGGGACACATCCACCTAGGGCTGTCGCCATGTTGCCGTTGCCCTCCTCTGTCCTGCCTGGAGTCTTCTGTTGTCTCCATGTGTAGCTGAAGGTGGATGTTGTTGCTCATCCACCTTCACTGCCCTATGCTCACCACACTGAAGAGCCAAAGTAGTAAAATGGGATTGATTTTTGTCCTCTGGTGGACAAGTAGCTGTCCTAATTTCTGCCTCACATTCCAAGGGAAGTGCTTGAATGCTTTTTTCAGCTTGGGTAACCTGTTGATCCATCAGTATGGCCTATCACAGATAGGACCCAGATTATCTACCTGTTTTCTGGAGACAGTCATACGCCACCCTGGAAGTCCCTCACTGCTCTTCCTGGTCTTCTTTTCTTAGCCAGGAGATAGAGGAAGAACATCCGTGTAGTTAAGAAATCAGTAACTGCCTGAGTTTCCTCACTTCCGCATCACTGCCCAAGCCATGTCAGTTAGGCATCTCATGAGTCATCCAACGTGTCCTGGACAAGACCATTGTAATAGCCCTTGAAGCCCAGAAATGGTAAGGGCCCTGCTGAAAGCCCCTGGCCCAGTATTCCCTGGCATAATTTGGAATCCAGTTTCCCATTAACTGTTGCCAACTTTGAAATGCAAAGGCATCAGCACAGGTGCTGTGCTTTCTAAAGTTCTAGCAGACACAGGGTCAAAATCTGTAAAATAGTAAAAGACATTTGTTCGGAGCCAAATATGAGTATCCAATGGCCCATAAAATAGCCCTCAGGAGATCCTGAAAACATCTGCTTTAGGTGGTCAGAGCACAACTTGATTTATATATATTTTAGGAAGACGTGAGATCGATGCATGAAAGATGTACATTGGTTCAGTCCAGAAACACAGGATAACTGGAAGCAAGATCTTCCAAGTCCAAGGCAGATTCAAAGATTTTCTTATTGGCAATTTAGTTAAACAATTATTATCACTAGAAAGGAGTGTCTGGGTGAAAGAGTCAGTTCTATCATTATTTCCAAAAGAGAAGAGAATATTATGGGGCATGTCTGGATCTCCCTTTCCATCATGGCTTGAAACTCTTTTTTTTTTTTTTTTTTTTTTTTCCCAAGACCAACTCTTTTATTTTATTTTATTTTTTTCGGAGTCTTGCTCTGTTGCACAGGCTAGAGTGTGGTGGCGCAATCTCAGCTCACTGCAAGCTGCAAACTCTGCCTCCTGGGTTCACGCCATTCTCCTGCCTCAGCATCCTGAGTAGCTGGGACTACAGGTGCCTGCCACCGTGCCTGGCTAATATTTTTGCATTTTTAGTAGAGATGGGGTTTCACCGTGTTAGCCAGGATGGTCTCGATCCCCAGACCTCATGATCCTCCTGCCTCGGCCTCCCAAAGTACTGGGATTACAGGCATGAGCCACTGTGCTGGGCCTGAGACCAACTCTTGCTCTGTCACCCAGGCTGGAGTGGATTGGCACAATTTTGGCTCTCTGCAACCTCTGCTCCTGGGTTCAAGCGATTCTCCTGCTTCAGCCTCCCTAGTAGCTGGGATTACAGGCACTCACTACCACACCCAGCTAATTTTTGTATTTTTAGTAGGGATGGGGTTTTACCATGTTGATCAGGCTGGTCTTGAACTCCTCAGCTCAGGTGATCCACCCGCCTCAGACTCACCCGCCTCAGACTCCCAAAGTGCTTGGATTACAGGCGTGAGCTACCGTGCAGTGGGGGGAGGGGGGGGGGGGGGGGGGGGCGGGACGGGAACTACTTTTTCAGGCTAACTTTGAAATCCCCTTGGCTGAGAGAAGGGGTCCATTCAGATGTATGTGTGGGGTCTTCAAATTTTATTTTTGCTTTACAGTAACAATGAAGTAATAACCATATACAAGTTTAGCAAATGATTGAGCCCTCATCCATTGTGGTTATATTTATGTCCTAGTCTGAAAACCAATGCCAGTCCCCATTTTTAAATTGTTTTCATAACTATTCCTGGATATAAGGACTCTACTGGCCGGGCCTAGAGGCTCATGCCTGTAATCCCAACACTTTGGGAGGCTGAGGCAGGCAGATCACCTGAGGTCGGGAGCTCCAGACCAGACTTACCAACGTGGAGAAACCCTGTTTCTACTAAAAATACAAAATTAGCTGGGCATGGTGGTGCATGCCTATAATCCCAGCTACTCAGGAGGCTGAGGCAGGAGAATTGTGTGAACCCAGGAGGCGGAGGCTGCAGTGAGCTGATATCGTGCCATTGCACTCCAGCCTGAGTGACAAAAGCGAAACTCAGTCTCAAACAAGTGAAAGGAAAAAAAAGGACTCTACCTGTCAGAGTTCAGATAGGAACAGAAATCAGAGCAGCCAACACCATGAGAGCCAAACTAATGCGCTGCCACTTTACTGCCAGGCCATAACCAGAATGACTGCTCATCTTTTTACTGTCTCATGTCCCACCAAGTCAGCCTACCATTGTCAAAGACTAACTGCGACGCTGTTGGCAAGGCAAATTTAGAAATGGAGGTTTTAGGAGTCCAGGCCCACAATTCAACAGAGAAGACAGAAAGGCCTAAATGTGCCTGAGCACAAAGAATAAACACAGTAAAACAAAAACAAAAACCAGGTGTGTGTGTGTGTGTGTTTTTTTTTTTTTTTTTTTTTTTTTTTTT
>NC_045437.1:41983812-42129022 GCF_002776525.5 Piliocolobus tephrosceles
TTTTTTTTTTTTTTTTTTTTTTTTTTTTGAGACGGAGTCTTGCTCTGCCCAGGCTGGAGTGCAGTGGCTGGATCTCAGCTCACTGCAAGCTCCGCCTCCCGGGTTCACGCCATTCTCCTGTCTCAGCCTCCCGAGTAGCTGGGACTACAGGCGCCCGCCTCGTCGCCCGGCTAGTTTTTTGTATTTCCTATTAGAGACGGGGTTTCACCGTATTAGCCAGGATGGTCTCGATCTCCTGACCTCGTGATCCGCCCGTCTAGGCCTCCCAAAGTGCTGGGATTACAGGCTTGAGCCACCGTGCCCGGCCTCAGGTGTGTTTTTAAAGCTACATTTAACAAATGTCTTCTTTCAGCACAGAAACACTGTACTAACTACAAGATTAGACAACACATTTTATTAGATGACACAATGCCATAGGCAATGAGGTCCTCTAATTGATCACAGTTTTAAAATTGAGACATGACCATTTTTGTTCCCATCCATGAAGCTCTGTGTCTGTAGGTACAATCTCAATTGGAGGAAAAATCTAACATGTACATTTGAGGTTCTTCATGAGTCTGAGGCCTTGGCCAATTGGACCTTCTATGGATATCCCCTCACTGCGTTGGCTCCAAGCCTATACATCTTATTAGATTTAAGCTTAGTCCTCTGTCCTCTGATTGGGGTCTTGGAACCAGGAGGCTGGCTATTGAGATATCTTCATCAATGTTTTTTCAGATTTTTAAATACATTTTTTCAAAAATAGGGATCAAAGAATAGCAGTTAGGTTCTAATGAGAGAATAGAGATCTGAAATATGAACCTGGGTTTCCAGTGTTGTTCCACTTATTTTTTAAAAATCAGACTATGCAGTCTCATTCCTACCTATTTCTCTGCATGGCCATTTTTACCAAGTACTTCCATTATATAATCCAACTTACAAATATTTATAATATGCAGCTGAATTCAATACTGTAAACTTAAGAATCATATCTCTTTAAGTAACCCCTTAAGAGCTATCTGATTATGGTTCAAATCCAGGTATTCTAATTCAATCTGGAAGCAGATACCTCTCAGATGCACTCTAAGTATATTCAAGTCCTCCATAGGCTCATTCTAAAGGAGACAAAGTTCTAGCTGCACTAGAAAGAAACATTTGAGTCATTCCAGATTGTCCAACCTACAAAGGTTAAAGTCAGACCTTCAAAACAACTGAGTTCACTGGGGTTCAGCATCTCGACATTTTTATGCCATATATTCACATATCCACTTCCCTATTTTGAAATACAAAGCAGCATCAAATTCACACAAATCTTTTCTTTCCCCCACTTCAGACAGAGTCTCACTCTGTGGCCCAGGCCTGAGTGCAGTGCCACAAACACAGCTCACTGTAGTCTTGACCTCCTGGACTTAAACAGCCCTCTCGCCTCAGCCTCCTCAGTAGCTGGCACCAAGGTGCATGCCAACACCTTGGGTTAATATTTGTTATGTTTCATAGAGACAGTCTCCCCATGTTCCCCAGGATGGTCTCAAACACCTGAGCTCAAGCAATTCTCCACCTCAGCCTCACAACTTGCTGGGATTACAGGCTGGGCCACCATGCCCATCAAAATTCACATGAAACTATACCCCCAGCTCAGACTTTGATGCCACCGGCCTGTATTCCTTCTTATTTCTGAACACCTCTTTTGGAAGCCCCCAGACAATTCTAAATCCAGTCTTATTCAACTTGAGGATTCCTTATCTTGGTTAATGACAACCAGAAAAAATAGTTTAATACAATGCAGAAATTTTATGTTAGAATAAATTTTATCTTTCCTTGCTTCCTTTCTTTGTCTTCTGCCTTTTTTCCTCTCTTCTTTCTTAAGCATAACCCGAAGTCTAAATCTATCCAGGTGAGTGCATACTTCACATTATATAACTTGTCACCCTCTACATCAGCATACCCCCTCTTCCCAGGAGAATTGCATCTTCCCTTTCACTTTCCTCAGCAGAGGTTTCCAGGTAAGTCCATCCAGAAAGATTCTCCTGGTGTTCCCCAGATTTTAAGGAAAAGCATCTTCCTCTCACAAGGCTGCTTATTGGTCCAAATTAGCACATGACATTCATGAATTCTGTTACACTGTTAAATCGGAATTCTGCTTTCAGAATCCTAAGTTCATAATGTCCCAAATCACCACGGATTTCCTCCCACAGGAAAGACACACACACTAATCATTATTCAAGAGTTTATCAGGAGCTCTTGGAACCTGTCAGTGAATACAGCCCTAAATTACTAGAAGCAATTGGAACCAGGAAGAAGAAAGTCTGCAACGTAGCAGGAAAGAGAACATGTGTGGAGGTGCATTGGAGTGGTAGTCACACAGCTCCTCAGTACCCTGCGGGGTCTAGTGTATCCGGGGTTTTAAAATCTATCAAACATTTGTGCACAATATTTTACAAAAAAAAAAAAAAAAACAGAAACAAACAAGAAAACTTTCAGCTACACAGTGAATATAAAGCAGAGGCTAGACAGGAAGGGGGAAGGGGGAATTTTCAATCCCAGAGACCAATAGCAAATGGTTCATTTTTTTGTAGGTGAACCTGGTGACCTAGTGGAGTCCTGCTTTGGCACCAAGCATAATTCTTCACTTTCTAATTCTAGGTGACTTACCCTGGGGCATTTTTGCCTTTTACTTTCTGTCTAGCCTCCTCTGTGGTCTTTGTTTTTACCTACTCTACCAGACTTACTGGTTATAAGTGTTAAATTTTTCTCTGAGCCTAAAATCAAGAATCAATACCTGAAAAAGAAGCAGATTGTTAAAACCAAGAGTTTCTCTGTATCTGGAAAGTATTAATATGGATTCCTACCACCTAATTCATGAGTTACACAGCTTCTGGCAACATAGCAACTGGCCAAAAGATTCACCTGTGCACACTGCCTGAGTATTAGAGACTTTTCCCTACTTCAAGCCCTCCCACCTCCTACCCCCTTGTTTTTCTGTTTTGTGTCACTTGCATTTCTTTAACAATGTTCTAACAAGATTTATCATTATAGTTATCTTGATTTGATGAGATTTTTCTTAACGAAATGGAACAAAAATATCAATCTTTCTTAATTCTTTATTATTTATTGTTTTGGATGACACACCAGGAAACAGGAAATAGAAAGGCTCTACATCATTTGTCATATGTGCTCCACAATTCGTCCTCAAGTTTGAATCTTCGGCCTAACACACACACAAAACTGCCATTGCCATCTTGCTCCAATTCTACCCAATCTCTAGCCGTTGTCATATACAAAGTTCCTATGACCTCCTCCCAAGGAGCACAATTCTGTACTTTACCTCTTTCTGACCTCCCTGGAATCCACCCTACCTCCAACCACACTGAAATTAGAATCTGAATTCTGGAACTACTTTGATGTCAGTCTCTGTAAGGGAGCAGCTTACAACTTCCTATGGATTCCCATCAAAACAAATTACCCCTTCTGTCTGCGGGTTGCTAATCCCAGCTTTTTTGCTAAGATGAGAAGCTGGGGTAGAAATGGGAAGAGAGGAGTGGTGGCAGGTATTTTGCTTTGCAATGACTCCAGACTGCTCTTCTATTTGATAAAGTGGCTGTAACTTTTTGGGTACGAGCAGCGTAGTTTTTCCTTTATTCTCCCATCCACAGGACCAGGAGGCAATTGAATGAGCCTCAAATAGCAGGGATGGTTTTGGCTAGCTGAAGATGGGGTCAGGTGGGACGGAGAAGTTGAGGCAAATGCCTTGAGACAGGGTGAGAATTGCAAGGCCAAAACGGATTTCCTTACCTGGCAGGGCATTCTCTGCCTTTGTCTTGGCATGGCCTCTGCCTAAGATACCCCAGAAAAGGACAATACTGGTTTGCACAAGAACAGCAGTGGTGAAAATGGGAAATGAGTGTGGACAAAGATGCTCGTGGTAGGGTCTCTAGGTCTCTTTGAGGAGGCTCAACCCACAAAGTGCAGATTTTTTTTTTTTTTTTAAATACGAATGTTTGTGGGAAAGGACATTTTCTTGCTGGACAGTGGCAGTCCCATATTTCTTATCAGAAAGAAAGTAAGCCTCAGTCTGACTGAAAAGTGAGGAGAGACAGGATCCAAGCACTTATAAGTTCACCTTCATTGCATTTCTCAGAAGACAGAAAATAAATCAATGATGCATTTCAAAGCCCATGTAGCTAGAGACGGAGAACCACAATTTGAGCTTTTCCCCGGGCTTAGAGAGTAGGTGGATGTCTTGCTGTCCATTCCATGTCCAACGCCGGAGATTTGCAGCCGATTTTTCTCCCTGGCTGTTTTTAAACTACTATCCACAAATATCAAGGGTATTTGACAGAGTGAAGCATCAGAATAAGGAGCGATTCCCATAGAGTTCCATCCCGCAGTGGGGGGAATGGACCGGCTGGGCAGTCCTGAGGCCAGGGTCGAGTGGCAATGTGCCTTTCATTCTTCACGGATACCTTGGACCTAGAGCTTCCAAGCTCAGAAGAGATGCGGTTGTCGACCGCTCCCCTAGAATCCCTGAGGGCTCTGAACGGGGACAAAGGCCTGGGACAGAGATGTGGTGTGGAAGGACCCAGCCAAGGCCATTGGAAGAGCAGCTTTCCTGCAGTGTAAAGCTGTTCGCGCATCTCACGGCTTTTGCTTTGATGGAGCCAAATCATCCGCATTCCGGTCCTTATTCCAGCTCCTTTCCCCGCTGAGAATCGCGCTGGGTCTTCATTGAGGCCCTTGATAACTCGAGATCATGGCTCAGCCGAGAAAAATACAGGTTTTCTTAAAGCTGAAGGCACTGACTTGAGGAGGGAGAGTGGGAGTAATGCCAGCAGGCAGCAGTTTTTTATTTCGTTTTGTTTTTACTTTGTAGTCACTAGGCCGTAAGAAAAAGTTGCACCCAGCGGCCAATCGATGCGTCGCAGCGCCGCTCCTTTCCCTGAACGGAGGGTTTGTGGCTGACATCTCTACTAGTTTCTCAGAGCCTGGGAGTGATCGCCGGCTGCACAGCTGATGGAGCCCAAAAGAACGCTCATTCGTCTTTGGTTAGGAAGCTCGGGTTCGCCTCCATCCCTCGCCTGCCGGGTCCTAGCGCCGCCAGATTCAGACACGCGCGGGTCCAGTGCCCAGCGCCGCTCCTCCCGCGGATCACCGGTTTCTCACACGCACTTCATTGACGGCACTGGTCCGACAGGTTTCCGGTTGCCGCGGCGCTAGTTGAGCCGAACAAAACGTTTTGCTGCTCGCTCTGTGCGTACTATTCTCCATTCCAGGCCCTCCAGTCCGATGTCACGGTCACAGCACCCGTCGTTCCCATTGGCTCTTTCACCAACAGCTCGGAGTCGACGGTTTTTCTGTGACAGCATTTATCGCACGGAGTTTCTGGGTGACCGAACCTCTCTTTTTTCTGAGTTAACGGTTTCTTGGTGACAGCGCCGTTGGTTGAGCCATAACGAATACTGTCCTTGACAACCCCACCGGCTGGCGTCACTCGCTGGCTCCTGGCACCGCCATTTCGCAGAACCGAGGTCTCTTGGTCTCGGCACAAGTCGTTGCTCAGCGCCTCCATTTTCTTGGTGGCCGCAGCGCTCAGGTCGCCGGTCTCAGAGATTCGGAGTCGCAGCTTCCCCAGTTGCGCCGAGCCTGGCGTTCCTGGGTGGCGGCGGGTCTGGGTGGGGGGAGCCCTCCTCTCCTCGGAGCAGGTGACAGGGGAGCTGCCTGGGCGCCGTCTCTTCCCAGCGCCGCCAGCGCCGCCGCGAGGGCTCCAGTTCGGCCTCCAGAACCCAGTCCTGTGGCGGCTCTGCTCGCGCCTCTGTAGCAGGACTCCGCGGTTTCGGGCGAGGTTGGCTTGGTCCTAGCAAGTTTCGATTTTGAGGTGCCTGCGATTTCTACCCGCTGTTCAAGTTGGGGAATAGCCAGAATGTGATTTCTCAGCCCGATCAAGTCCCGACTTAGTACAAACACCGATCTATCCCTGGCTGCGATTTCTACGTCTTAGGAAGTCACTGTTTCGCCTTAGAAAGGCGGAGTTACCCTGTGCCTTATTTTTCAGCAACTCCAGGTTTCCCGCTGCCTCGGACTTCTAGTTGTAACAAACCTGGAGTTAGACCTGCCTCAAGTTTATCAGTCCTGGCAAGTTTTGGTTTCCTACTAGAAGCCCTGTTTTAGCTGTGCAGCAGATGTTTAATTCCTGTAGAAATCTGGGTACCAGCGAATGCGATTTTTTTTTTTTTTTTTTTTTTTTTTTTTTTTTTTTACATTTGGTGATGACCAGTTTAGTAGTGCCTGGGACCTCTTACACCAACTTTGATTTCGCAATATCGAGTCCACCTTAGCTATGCTTGTGTTTCTTAAACTCCCATGGAAGTCAGGAAATGCCGGCAAACGCGATTTCTGATTTACCAAGATCCGTTTGACAATACCAAGTTCCGCTGAACGAGACTTTTTTCTCTTGTGGGCCAAGTCCGGATACATCAACTACTACGATTTGTCAGTCATAAACAGGTTTAACCTTGACTGGGTTTGGAGTTTGTGTGTGTTTTGTCGTCGTTGTTGTGTGTGGTGGTGAGGGGGAGCGGTTGTCGTAGGAAATTTGGACTTAGGTGTAACATGTACCGGTTTAGCTCTGATAGGTATCCTAATCGGAGGTTTGCGTGGTTTAGCAATGTTTGTTATTTCTCTTTGTAGAGTTGGTTCTAATTTTTGCTTATTTTAAAATTCTCTTTTTGTGTCTTTTGCTCTGAGAAAAATGTTACCAGTAGTTACTCAGTGTGTTCGCTTTTATTTTTACTTGCATTTTACACTTTTTTCATTTTTAAATTGTATTTTTATTTAATTGTTATGCTGTGTTTTTTGTTTTGTTTTGTTTTGTTTTGTTTTGTTTTCTACTCATTTTGAGTGTCTCAGCTTCCTGCTCCTTGACTTTCATTCTCTCAGGAGCCAGGGAGCTGAGCTCGGTCTCAGCCTCGCTGCTGTCAGGTCCGGGGTTCTGTCTGGTGGCTCGGCTTCTAACGCGGAGCTGGTGGCTTTGCTTTTGCCGGTAGCGCCCACTCGGCGTTTTCTCAGTTGCTGCACCGCTCTTAGCGCCCAACGTGTAATGTTTCCTGTTCCCGGGGCCCGTTAAGTTCTGTGTGCTGTCACTTCCTCGGTCTTGGCACGGCTAGTATCTCGTAGGAACTTCCTGAACCAGATTTTATGGTGTAGAACGGTGATTGCACACAGCAGCCGTGTGCGCCAGTACAGCCGTAATACCGTAAGCCGGCGCTTTTCTGTCACAACACATTACATCAGGTTAAAACACATTAAACAGATTAAACACATTAAACAGATTGAAACACATTAAAATGTCACAATACATTTAAACAGACTCGGTGTATTCCTCCTGACAGGATGTTTAGGCGTGGAAGCACCGCTCCTCTTTAAGAGCCCGCAGTTTCTCTCTAGTAGCACTATTTATTGCCCCAAAACGGGTATTTGTTTGGCAACACCAGAGCTACCTGCTGGGTTCTGGCGCTTGCTGAGTCCCAGCGCCGCCAGTTTCTGGTTAGCCAGGTCGTTAGTAGGGCAGAGCCCTAGCGGACAGTTTCCTGGTGGCAGGAATGCTCATTTCCCTGATAAAGATGGTTCGTGGACCCTGAAGCGCTCCTTAATCCCTGCATTCTGTAGGGCTACTTCTCTGTACACTTTGCTTGGTGTCCGTTTCATTTCGGTTTATTTTCTCGCTATGTTTTTCTGTCGAAATTACAGTTTGTCTTGGTTCTATGCACTTTCTAAAATTTTATCGTTTTTCATTTGTGTACTAATTTTCGTGCATTTGTTGCTATTGAGTTTCATAATATCTGGCTTGCCTCCCGTGAGCTCCGGAGAGCACAAATACCCAGGATGAGGGTAGTGCTTAAGGTTTAGCCTCCTTGATCAGAGCAAACGCTTGTGTCCTCCTGACCTGAGGCTTAGCGATGGAGCAACGTTTTCTTGGCCTGGTGAAGCAGGCTTGAGATTCGCAGAGGTGGGGCTCCGCCTCTTTCGAGTTCACAAGATTGTGAGCCTTGGCCTCAGCCTTCCTATCCAGTACTGGGAGAGTACTTATTGGACAACTGTGATTTGGAACACAAGGGCTGCTTTCCAGCCCTTGTTGGTGGCTTCGATTAAATACTTTATCAGAAAAATCGAAACTTTAAGTTCAAATGCTTTTTCAGGATGATGTGATTCAAGTAAATCTTTAACAAACAAACTGGCTTTAAAGTTATTGGTAAAATAAAATTAGAAATATCTTCAGAATTGTCAACATACGTGATTGTTTAGATTTGTTGGTCAGTGGTTTTATATTTATTTCCGCTAGGTAATATAAGATGTGAAAATTTGGCATCAAGGTTATTAAGCTATAAATGCAGCCCAAAACAAAATTATCTTTGTGCATGTAATTTTGGTAAATAAGGCATTTAATATCATTGGTTTAATGAAAACAGCTAAATCCTGTGTTACTGGCAGAAAAGAAAAACCCATTTATTTAATCTTAAGGCTCTTACTTAGGTAAACACCTGATATTCACAGGCTATAATAATGGTTAACAGGAACATATCTGAAACTGCCCCACGTTTTGGTTTGCCTACTGGCCAGATAAAGCTGATTTTTCAAGACAGGGGAATTGCAATAAAGAATTTGATACATGGGCCGGGCACAGTGGCTCAAGCCTGTAATCCCAGCACTTTGGGAGGCCGAGACGGGCGGATCACGAGGTCAGGAGATCGAGACCATCCTGGCTAACACGGTGAAACCCCGTCTCTACTAAAAATACAAAAACTAGCTCGGCGAGGTGGAGGCTGAGGCAGGAGAATGGCGTAAACCCGGGAGGCGGAGCTTGCAGTGAGCTGAGATCGGGCCACTGCACTCCAGTCCGGGCAACAGAGCAAGACTCCGCCTCAAAAAAAAAAGAATGTAGAGTCATCTAAATTGGAGGTCTGAACTTTATTATTACTCAAATCAGCCTCCCAGAAAATTCAGAGGCTAGAGATTTTCAAGGATAGTTTGGTGGGAGAAGGCAGCTAGGAAGTGAGTGCTGCTGCTTGGTTAGAGGGCAATCATAGGGGTGTAGAAAGCACTTGCACTTGCACTCAGTCCATTTCTTTCTTGAGTGGGGGTCACAGAGGAGTGGCTGATGCTGTTGAGGACATCTGATCATCAGAAATGCAAAAGTCTGAAAAGTCATCTCAAATGGCCAATCTTAGGTTCTAGTAATGAGGGAAGTTGCAAATCTTGTGACCTCTGGAATAATGACTGGTAATCATTTAACGATGCCTACATCTTAGCAGAATTCAGGCCCCTCTCATCCTCCTAAGCTGGGGGGGCTTTCATTAGTTTTATAAAGATGGTTTGGTTTGGGGAAGGGATATTATCATATAAACTATAAGCTAAATTTCTCCCAGAGTTAGGTTGGCTTACACCCAGGAGTGATCAAGGGCAGTTTGGGTTAAAGGAAAATGGAGTTGGTTAGGTCAGATCTCATTCACTGTCATAATTTTCTCACTGTTATAATTTTGCAAAGGTGGTTTCATGGCTTTAAATGATGACTAGCTTTGTCTAATATCACAGTTTTCATAAGTAATGTAGGTAAACTATTTTTAAAATTAAATTAATTAGGTAGATGTAATGGAATAAATGCTTATAAGTAAACTTATATAATTTAGAATATTCAAGTTAGGGCTGGGCACAGTGGCTCAGGCCTGTAATTTCAACATTTTGGGAGGCCCAGGTGGGTGGATCACTTGAGGTCAGGATTTGGAGACCAGCCTGGCCAACGTGGTGAAACCCTATCTCCACTAAAAATACAAAAAGTAGCCGAGTGGGGTTGAGCATGCCTGCAATCCTAGCTACTCAGGAGGCTGAGGCAGGAGAATCTCTTGAACTCAGAAGGTGGATGTTGCAGTGGGCATAGGAAGGGCCACTGCCCTCCAGCCTTGGCAAAAGACCGAGACTCTGTATCTATATATATATATATAAATTTAAATTAAATAATAGATAGTTATTAAATGTCTGAGTCATTTTCAACTTAAAAAAATTGTAGGAAAACATTTTTTCAAAAACAGTGTTACTATTAAAAGGAAAATAATTTTGTCTAATTCAAAGGTTATTTATGAAACAAGGTAAAAGAAAACAGTAAAAAAAGAGAAATGTAAAAAAAGTTATAGATATAAAAAGATATTTTTGGTAAGAAAGGCTGAAAGGAAAATAATTTTATATGAGAAAGAATCCTATATGGTAAATTTTTGTCCTAAAGCAAAATGACTGATTATTTAAGAAAAAGGGATGTTTAGGATAAAACAGGAAGTGCCAGCATATCATAAATGGTTCAAGTTGTAATAAGGTTTGTAAAGAGAAGTTATTTTTTAAAACTATGTTAACTAAGTTCGCTATACTAGTCTTTCTAGAGATTGGGATCTGATATTAAAAATACACTAATACATAAAAGATGGTTAGAACAGCATTTTTGAAAAGTATTGATTTACTCTTAATAAATTATAAGATATTTTAATTTTTAACCCCAATGTTCAACATTTATTGCATCTTATTGTTTTCAGCTTTCTCACTCCTTTAAGACCTGAGATAATAACTCTCTCCTTCAACTTCTGTGTCAGCTCCTGTTACTCTTTTTCTTAGGTAGTAACTGCTGTTTCTTGTCTGATGCTAAAAATATTTTACCTTTAGGGTCTAAAAGAAATGTTTTCTTCCAATATAACATTCTGTGCTCTTGACTTTTTAAAATATATCCAAATTGTTCTATTAAACCAAAAAACTTCACTTATGAACCAGGACACACTCTTCCTATGTATAATTAATTCAAGTACCCTTTTCATTAGTTTTGACTTGCAGGTTATCTAAATGGACTCCCCTTAAGGAAAAGCAATCACACAAACTTTGTTGTCTTTTCATAACTGTCCTGAGAAAAAACATATTTTACATTTTATCAAAATAATTCCTATGCCATCATTACTATGTTTTTATCTGCTTTGAAAAACTCAGATTTAACAAAAATTAAGGTTATTATATCCATGTAACTTCCTGTATTTCTTTTTAAGCCTGGTGCTACTAAGTTAAAGTGCTTTATCTCCTGGATCTAAAAAGGTCACCCAACTCATGCTCAATGGAGAGCAATTGAAGCCTCATCTTCAGATCTAGGAGAAGATGAAAATCAGAATAAGCTGCAGTCATGAGATATGGGTCCAGAAATTAAAACTATTTAAACCCTCTAGTCCCAGGGACTATTGCAGAAGAAGTGGGTGTGTGAGCTTGTAAGGACCCATTTTAAGAGACAAAATTAGTTCAGAGTTTCTCTGTAAATTAAATAGTTGGTGTGTTTTTGTTTGGTTGCTTTTGTGGTTTTTTTAGACAGGGACTAGATGTGTCACCCAGGCTGGAGTGCAGTGGGGTGATCCTGGCTCACTGCAACCTGCACTTCCCAGGCTCAAGCGATCCTGCCACCTCAACCTCCTGAGTAGCTGGGACTACAGGTGTGTACCACCACACCTGGCTAATTTTTGTATTTTTTGTAGAGACAGGATTTCACCACATTGCCAAGGCTAGTCTCAAACTCCTGAACTCAAGGAAGCCACCCACCTAGGCCTCTCAAAGTGCTGAGATTACAGGCGTGAGCCACTGTGGCCAGCCTATAAATAAATATCAAAGGAACACTGATGGAAGCTCAGCATGTGGGCTCCTGTGTCAGATTAAAAGTGTTTTCTTGGAGTGTTAACCCATTGTTTTTTTAAACATTATGAAAGGTTATGAAAAGGTTTATAAAAATTATATCTCGTGGTCAAGATGATTAAAATATAACAATTTGTAAGATTTGAGAAACAGATTTAATTGGCTTCATGCTGTCTTCATTAGGTCTTGTTGTTTGGGAAAGTAAGTCTCAAAGAGTAAAAGGTTTTGCCTTTTTGTTTTTGAAATCCTTTAGTTACCACTTTGAATAAATGAGTGATTTATTTTACAATGACCTGTGATCCCATTTTGTGATACCAAGTATTTTAAGTCTTTGATATTTGACAAACTTTCCAAAATCCAATACTAAATTGAGCCTTTTTGACCTCATTAATTTTTTTGACATTATATCCCCTAAAACCCAAAGAGACATATTTGGCTTACTTGGTATAATAAAATCACACAAGAAACATCAAATATGAAATGATGTTAAACCTTCCATGGATTGTATTTATATAAATGTATTATTAATATGTGTTCCCAAATTATATGAGATTCCTGTGGTTCTGAAATGTTTTAGTATATGTTATCAGAACTAATTATGATTATTATATTAAATTGTTGTATGTCATAGATATAATCAAATTTCCTTGTCAATGTTGTCTTTAACCATGGCTGCTCTAATACTTTTGTCATCCACAACCGTTGTTTTACTTTGATCATTTTTTAGGGTGATTTAAACCCTCAATCTCCTAGGTCCAAACAACTCTCCCACCTAAGCCTCCCAAGTAGCTGAGACTACAGGCACACACCAAACACACAGCTAATTTTTAAATTTTTTGTAGAGATGGAGTCTCCCTATGTTACCCAGGCTGGTCTCAAACTCCTGGGCTCAAGCAGTCCTCCCACTTCAGCTTCCCAAAGTGCTGGGATTACAGGCATCAGCCACTACACCCAACCTTTTAATACATTTATTGTGTCTTCATTAACAAATACTAAGCGTCTATATTGTGCTGCGCAGTGATCAAGGTGCCAGAGATAAGTGATCAACAAGCAGACATGGACTTGACCATAAAGTGTCTGACACCTTCATGGGTTGAAAAAACAACAGTAAACATGACAACAAATAAATAAATAAATAAACAGTGTTTATATGATAAATGCTATTAAGAGACTTAATGCAAGTTAGTTGGAAAGATAACTAGGAGGATGCTATATTAGGTAGCGTAGTAAGGATAGAATTATCAGAGATACTTCCACTTTGATATGAATAATGCAATGAACAAAGAAAAAAAAAATCTGAGCCAGACAGTGACTTACACCTGTTATCTTAACACGTTGGGAGGCAGATGCGGTAGGATCACTTGAGGCCAGCCTTGCCAACTGTAGGGAGACCCCCCTGAAACTATCGCTACAGAATAAAAGATGAAGTGCTCCTGATTATTATAAATACAAAATTGCATGCAGGATTGTGTAAAGACAATGCCAGGTTGGACTGCCAGAATGAGCCAACAGCACGTGATATGCTACCCCCTGCAGAGAGCCTATGCAGTCAGGGAGGTTTCACATCACCAAGATTCCTATCCTAGAAAAGTAGATGTGCATAACTCTGGGAATGGAATGCGACCCTTGTGGAGAGCCTATAAAGGGACGCGTGAGGGGCGCCTGTTCATATGGATAAGACAGGGCTATAAACGTCCTCATCTTGCCATGGCTCTTCTTGGCCTCTTTAGGGTTAAAGCATACGCCCTTCTGAGAATTTCTGGTCTAACAGGTTGTCTAGCTTCACGTCCTGTTTCTATTGATTGTTTGTAACCAGCTTTTGCTGCAATCGTTACTGCTGATTAATATCTTGCTAATCATAGGTTATGGAAAGACTGTGTTTCTGTTTTAAGGCTCTGTTAGAAATTGCTGATGCACACACTATATTGTAAATTCTTATCTCTGTATACTGTACTTCTGCATACAAATGTTATGTTAAATAATTACTCCATCCCCAAGTGACCATCGCACCTCATTATCAAATGACCCCAAATCCCTCATAACCTACCCCCACCCTCACTAAACAATAACAAATGCTGGTATACCCAGTGCATTGGCAGCATCTCAGGGCCAGAAGGTGGTGACCCCCCGCCCCCGGACCCAACTTTCACTATTTTGTGTGTTTCTATTATTTCTCCACCTGCCAATCCACCTGGGAACAAAGAAAGAGCCCCGTTGCACTGTGGGCTGCTGGCCAGATCCTACAATAACCAACATGGTGAAATCCCATCTCTACTAAAAATACAAAAAAACTTAGTCCTGAGTGATGGCACATCCCTGTAATCCCAGCTACTTGGGAGGCTAAGGTGAGAGAATCAATTAAACCCAGGAGGCAGAGGTTGCAGTGAGCTGAGATTGGGCCACTGCACTCCGGCTTGGGAAACACAGCAAGACCCTGTTTCAAAAAAAAAAAAAAAAAACTTGAAGGTGGAGTTACCATCATGAGACAAGATTCTAAGACTAGAACAGCTTTATTAAGGGCTGGACATGGTGGTTGACATCTGTAATCCCAGCACTTTGGAAGCCTAAGTCAGGAGGATCACTTGAGAATCCCAAAACCAGCCCAGGCAAGATAGTGAAACACCATCTCTGTGAGAGACCAAAAAAAAAAAGCTTTTAATTAGCTGGGTGTGGTGGTTTCTGCCTGTAGTCCCAGCCACTCAGGAGGCTGAAGCAAGAGGATTCTCTGAACCCCAGGAGTTCCAGGCTGAAGTGAGCTATGATGGTACCACTGCATTCTAGTCTAAGCTATAGAGTGAGACCTTGCTTCGAAATAAAACAAAAAAGTATTACAGCCATGAACAGAGATTAAAAAAAAAAAATAGTCACTTTCAGTGACCCAAGTGGGAGGTATCTAGACTAAAACAATCTTCTACTCTTCTGGCCAAGATGTTCTGCTGGCCTCTAGGCAAACATAATACCTGATTAGATAAAGATAGAAGTTTTGATTTAGTTTTGATTGAATTGTTTAATTACTGATGACACAGTGCCCACATATATGATATTGACTCTATAAATTAGGAGGTTAGCCAAAGATATAGCCAAGGCATTTTTAAGGAAACTGTAACTGATTATGCTTGATGGTGTGTTCTACATTTTCTCCTTACGCATATCAGATTAGTTGACCCCTATATAAGCTGACCTCTTTATCTTCTAGGTTATGACACACTAATCTTCCGGGATATAACAGAAAATAAAGTGTAAAAGCAAAATACTGTAGGCAATTATTTAACCCATTTATCCTTTGCCTGAGAACACTGGCAGGTGGCACATTCAGGTACAGCATTTACCCTGAGACTACTCATGGATTCCTTCTTTTTCTTTTTCTTTACATTTTATTTTGGGGGAGTTTCGCTCTTGTCACCCATGCTGGAGTGCAATGGTGCCATCTTGGCTCACTGCAACCTCCGACTCCTGAGTTCAAGCAATTCTGCCTCAGCCTCCGAGAAACTGGGATTACAGGTGCACACCACCACGCCCAGCTAATTTTGGCATTTTTATTTGAGATGGGGTTTCACCACATTGGCTAGGTTGGTCTCAAACTCCTGAGCTCAGGTAATCCATCTGCCTCAGCCTCCCAAAGTGCTGGGATTATAGGTGTGTGCCACTGTGCCTGGGCAGATTTCTTTTTTGGTATCTGTTTTCGGCTTTCTGTTCAACCAAGTTGTCCCAACTATGGCTGTCCTATTTTGACGTAATTCTCTGAAAAGCATTTCAGGGTAACTTTAAGACTGTAACTTCTCACTTACCGCAGAGTAAAAAATAAAGCCACAAGCGCTGCCAGCCAGTATTCTCAGGCCATATGGGAAATGTGTTAGTAAATTAAAGGTCTCTTTCACAGTTACTGAAGGCCACTAGAACTTAGATTTCAGTATAATAGTATAATTCCAGTATGTGTAAATCAAGATTCCTTAATAAAGCATCACCGGCCTTAGAAGTTTTTGTCTAGGGTAGTTGAAAAGAACTATACATTCCTTTGCACAGTTTGGAGGGAGAGGTGTGTCTGCATTAAAGGCTGGACAGCAGGTCTTTGACTGGGTAACATGGATCCCTTTTGGGAATTGTCACTCCTATCAGTGTTATACCCATCCAGAGCACTGCCAACTCTCTACAATGCAAGTTTCCATTCACTGTTCACTCCTAGAGAGACGTATCCCAGCTATATGCTTGAAAAAATGATAAAGCTAGTTTTCTGGGATTACCACTGGTGCTTTTCCAGTAATTACTGGCAGGCAGGGGTTGCTCCTGCTCTCAAGATCCATTCTCCAGACACCTAGAGTCCATAAACCTTTCACCTAACAAGAACTTTCAATCTTCTGCCTTCTATATCTATTCTGTCATTCTTACTCTGTTTCATTATTTTTTCCTTTAGTTTTCTATAGTTTTGTATATTTTCCTCACTTCAAGTAAAAAGAAACATGGCTTTGAAGGGAAGCATCACATTCAGACCTTGTCTTTCTGGTCTTCAAATCAGCTCCTGCAATAAACACTGAGTTAGCTGTTCTGAATGGTCTCTTGACAGCGTCTTTACTCACTCATCAGTTAGAGTTGTGAAAGCTGCAGCTAGTCTCTCATCTTTGTATTTGTGGCTCCCTTTACAGCACCTGGAACATGGTAGGGTATCAAAACATGCTTGCTAAATGTTGGGATCAATCGGATTTTATAATAGTAAACAATATTTGATTAAAAAATTCTATAATCAAATCCATTGATGCTTTGTAAATAGCATGTTTGACTCAAAGAAATTCCAATTTCACAATTGAATTGAATTCCAATTTCAATTCAATTCAAAGAAATTCCAATTTCACAATTGAATGAATCCATCTCACAATGGATATGAGAAGGAAAAAAATAATCCACAGAAAGAATATAACAAAGAATGATCCATTTTACGTTTGTTCTGATTAAGGTTATCTTTCATTCCATGATAATATCCACAATGAAAATATTGTTAAAAACCGAGCAAATTGCTTTCAACCAGATATTGTATAAACGTTAACTTTTGTTATGAAAAGTATTCCTGGTATTTACTTTGTAAAATGAGAGTACATTTGGCTTCCATTGCAGAGGTGGTTAATAAAGGCTACAGGGTTAGATAACATGCTGAGGGTCCCTGATCTAGAAAGGCATATAACCTCTCTGTAACTTAGCCACTGGGGCCTGAGCCTTTAGCTTCTTGCTATTGTACATAGAAGTGCTGAAATCTTTTTTGGTTTTGTTTTGTTTTGTTTTGTTTTTTTGAGACAGGGTCTCACTCCATTGCTCAGGCTGGAGTACAGTGGCTCAATCTCGGCTCACTGCAGCCTCAACTTTCCAGGCTCAGGTAATTCTCCTGCCTCAGTCTTTTGAACAGCTGGGACTACAGGCACAGGCCACCACACCTGGCTAATTTTTGCATTTTTTGTAGAGACAGGCTTTCACCATGTTGTCCAAGCTGGTCTCCAACTCCTGGGCTCAAGTGATCTGCCTGTGTTGGCTTCACAAAGTGTTGAGATTACAGGTATGAGCCACTGCACCTGACTGAAATCTTCTTAATATAGCAATTAAGTAGAACTGGGAGAGTGAAAGACCACACTAACAATTGGGCAACTATCCTCACCCTGCCCCTCAATAACATCCCAAATCATCCCTTGCACATTCCCCCCAAGCTTTTCTCTGCTGGTAGACGAGGTTTAAGTCTCTGCTCTTTTAAGACAAGCAATGTGATTTTGGCAATAATGAGCTTTCCATAAGAAAGCCAGGCACCATAAAAACAGCTTTTCCTCCACAGACATAGTTGTACTTTTTCCTTTATTTTTGAGACAGAGTTTCCCTCTTGTTGCCCAGGCTGGAGTGCAATGGTGCGACCTCAGCTCACAGCAACCTGTGCCTGCCAGGTTCAAGCAATTCTCCTGCCTCAGGCTCCCAAGTAGCTGGGATTATAAGCATTGAAGTTGAAATTGGGTAATGTGATGCCTGGCTTTATTTTTTGTCTTTTTGTTTGTTTGTTTGTTTGTTTGACCAGGTTTAGCCACCACACCTGGCTAATTTTGTATTTTTAGTAGAGACGAGGTTTCACCTTGTTGGCCAGGCTGGTCTCGAACTCCTAACCTCAGGTGATCCACTTGCTTCCACCTCCCAAAGTGCTGGGATTATAGGCATGCGCATGGCCAATTTTTCCTTTCATCTGATAAACCAATCTGTCACTAATCTAGAAAATTTCATCCCAGATGACAGGATTTTATGTTAATATCATTAATTCCATTTTCTGAAGAAATTTGCTCCTAAGACTAAAGTCATACCCAGTTTCTTGTTATCTGGCTAGAGCCACCCAAAGGAGCAGAGAGTATAAAAACACAAATACTGGTGATTTCTGAGTTCCAGATACTCTGTCACTGGTTGTAAGATGGATGCAATGAAGCAGCACTTTCCTGCTAGGGTGCATCAGGCTTGGAATTCAACAGACCAGGTGCTAGGACTCCAGAGGCTACCAACCCTGAGCCCAGGCCATTGTGTGCTTTGTCTGCTCCCTTGTATGTTATTGCACACATACACCCAAATTCTGCAATAGTTTAAATTTAGCAATTCAACAGTAGATGACAAAACTGGGAGAGTGAAAGACCACATTAAAAATTGGGGGCCAGGCACGATGGCTCACACCTGTAATCCCAGCACTTTCGGAGGCCAAGGCAGGCAGATAATGAGGTCAGGAGACTAAGACCATCCTGGCTAACACAAAGAAACTCTGTCTCTACAAAAAAAAAAATACAAAAAGTTAGCCATGTGTGGTGGCATGTGCCTGTAATCCGAGCTACTCGGGAGGCTGAGGCAGGAGAATCACTTGAACCCAGGAGGTCTAGGTTGCAGTGAGCGGAGATCATGCCACTGAACTTCCGCCTGGGCAACAGAGCAAGATTCCATCTCAAAAAAAAAAGAAAAAAAAAAAAACAAACTGGGCAATGACCAGCCTGGCCAACATGGAGAAACCCCATCTTTAGAAAAACTACAGAAAGAAATTAGCCAGGCATGGGGGCACACACTCGTTTCCCCAGCTACTTTGGAGCTACTCTGGAGGCTGAGAGGGGAGCTTGCAGGTTGAGGCTGTCAAGTGCATGACACTGCATTCCCACCTGATCTACAGAGAAAAACTTGGCCAAAAAAAAAAAAAAAAAAAAACAAAGCCGAGGCATTACATTACCCAACTTCAACTTCAAACTATTCTGTAAGGATACAATTATCCTCAGCAAATTAATGCAGAAGCAAATATTGCATGTTCCTCTCACTTATAAGTGCAAGCTTAACCTAGTGTACAGGGACATAAAGATAAGAACAATAGACAACTGGGGACTCCAAAAGGAGGGAAGAAGGGACATAAGGAGGTAGAGGCTGAAAAACTTCTTACTGGGACTATGCTCTCTCTCTGGGTGGTGGGGTCAGTAGAAGCCTCAGCATCACACAATAAATTTTTGTTGTAAACCTACACATGTCCCCCTGAATCTAAAATTAAAATGTAAAAAGGGTCAACATATCACAGAATAATATAATGAAATACCACAAAAATGATCTTTTGATTTAAGAAGTGGGCAACTACCCTTGCATCCTCCTCAGTCACATGAGGATCTTTATGCGTCTGACAAGCATTGCTCTGGGGCAAAAAGGGATCCAGTCTGCTCCAGTACTAGCAATGCATTTGGAGGCAATAATGAACTTTCTAACCAGGGTCCCCCAAAACAGCTTTCCTTGCACAAGAAGTTAGTACTTTTTCTTTTCAATTTTTAAAGCAAAGTATTTAACTAGATAACTTCATTTCAGATGATAGGACCTTATGTAAATCTCATTAATTCCATCTTTTGATGTAATTTGCTCCTAAGATTAAGGTTCCCACCCACCTCCCTGCAATCTAATTTGGACGCTCATGAGACCACAAGAGTATAAAAACGCAAAAGATGTTGACTTCCGAGTCCCAGATACCCGGTGTCAGCTGGTGAAAGAAGGACGCGATGGAGTTGAGGCGATGGAGTTGCTGTTTCCCCTCAGAGTTTGGCAGGCCCGGGATTCCACAAAGGAGGCGGCGGGGTCAGATGCCTCCAGTCCTGAGCTCAGTAAATTCGGTGTCCTGGATGCTCCCTTCCTGTCCTTACCACCGCGAGCTCTCTTCGGACGGCCTCCTAGGTTCCTCTGCGACCTACTTTCCGCTCCCCGAGTGCTTCTTTGCTGAAACTGCCGGCGAAAAATTCTCTTTCCCAAACCGCAGAGGACTTTGAGGAGGGGCACAAAGTCGCCCGCTCTGAATCCGTCGCCTGCAACTAGGAGGAGCCTTAGGTGCCCTCTGGAGAGCGGAAGGCTGCAGAGGGTCCTACCGGACGCCTGCCCCCGCAGCACCCCTCTCAACTCGCCTCTTGCTTAGTGGATAGACGACTGGAGCCGGAGAAGTCCGTCCGAGAAGACCTTTCAGAGTGTCAGCCTACTACTGTCACCCGAAGCCACCAACCGAAATTCCAAGACTGCTGGCTGCAGATTGAGTGCGCTTGAGGGCAAACGCCTAAGAATGTGTCCACCGCCGCCTTCGGAGTCCTGAGCCCTGAGATTTTCGCTGAGATCCTTCCATTGACGATCGTCTTGTAACAGAAAATGTTACAGTAACACCTGAGTTCTCTCAAACGATGGAAGAAGTTTTGCCTTCAGATCAGTTTGTGCCCTTTCCCCTTCTCAATAAAATTGTACACAAATGTGGCCGAGCGCGTTGGCTCACGCCTGTAATCCCAGCAATTTGGGAGGCCCAGTCTGGTGGATCGCTTGAGGTCAGAAGTCTGAGAACAAACAGCCTGACCAACATGGTGAAACCCCGTCTCTGCTAAAAATACAAAATAAACCGGGGGTGGTGACGCATGCCTGTAATCCCGGCTACTCGGTAGGCTGAGGCAGCAGAATCGCTTGAACCTGGAGGCAGAGGTTGTAGTGAGCCGAGATGGTGTCATTGCACTCCAGCCTGGGCAACAAAAGCAAAACTCTGTCTCAAAAATATAAATAAAATAAAATAAAATAAATAGTACAGAATTGTGAAATTCCTGTTAGCTGGGTTCCTGCTGATGATGTTTGGCAAGGATGGGGCATAGGGGCAGGGAGGCTGGTTGCTGGTGCCAGGACTGGCATGGGACTCTGGGTCGCCTAGGTTTGCTGATTGCAGGGCAGAGGTAGTGTGTCTTATCCAGAGACTGGAAGGAAGATCAGCCAGGGGTTGTGCATGGTAGGTGACTCACAGGCTGGGCCTACAGGAAATGGGTTAACAAGCAGCAGGCCTGAGAAATTAGTACAGGAAATTCTCTTGTTCCAAGGCCCTAGAACTTTTTCCATCTGAAAGTTTACACTGTTATATCTTGAGAACTTGCTAAACTCATGAATGCTGGAACTTTTCTTTTAGACTCCTTAAGATTTTCTACATAGACTCATATACTGCAAGTATGGATAGTTTCATTGTTTCACTTCCAATTTTTATGCTTTTTAACACATTTCCTCACCTTATTGCACTGGCAAACAATTCCAGTACATTGCTGAATAGAAATGGTGAGAGTGGATATTTGTGCCTTGTTCCTGATTCCATGGGAATGAGTCTATCATTATTACATAAAATGTTTACTATAGGTTTTTGTAGATTTTTTTTTTTTTTTTTGGTTGAGGAAATTCCCTCTATTCCCCACTATGTTGAGAGTTGGTTTTTAAATTTTAAATCATAAATGGTATAGACTTTAAGTGCTTTTTGTGCATCATTTGATAGGATTATACAGTGTTTCTCATCTAGGCTATCAACAAGGTGAATTATATTGTTTGACTTTGGAGCATTAAACCAGCCCTCCATTTGGAATAATCTTACTTGGAGTGCAGTGGCACAGTCTCGGCTCACTGCAAGCTCCGCCTTCTGGGTTCACGCCATTCTCCTGCCTCAGCCTCCCAAGTAGCTGGGACTACAGGCGCCCACCACCATGCCTGGCTAATTTTTTGTATTTTTTTTTTTAGTAGAGACCAGGTTTCACTGTGTTAGCCAGGATGGTCTCGATCTCCTGACCTCATGATCTGCCCGCCTCATCCTCCCAAAGTGCTGGGATTACAGGCGTGAGCCAGCGCGCCGGACCCAAGGCATGGTATTGTTCTTTAACATATATTTCTGACTGCTATATGTTAGTATTTTGGTGAGGATTTCTGCATTTATGCTTAGGTGCAATATTGGTCGGTAGTTTTCTCTTAGTGTGCTGTGTATGCAGGAAAGTGCTGATCTCATAAAATAAATTGGGAAGTATTCCATATTCTTTTATTTACTAGAATGAATCATGTAGAATTCAACTTGTTTAATCTTTAAATATTTGGAAAAATTAGTCACTGAAATTGTAAGAAACTGTAGGTTTGTTTTTTGGAAGATTTTTTTTTACCATAAATTCAATATCATTAATGATGACTGTGGATCTTGCATGGTTGATCCATTTTATCTAATTTGCTGAATTTGAGTATAGAGTTTTTTAAAAATCATTTTTAAAAGTTACCATTGTGGTCCAGGTGGGGTGGCTTACTCCTGTAATCCCAGCACTTTGGGTGGCCAAGGTGAGTGAATCACTTGAGGCCCGGAATTCAGGACCAGCCTGGCCAACATAGCAAAACCCTATCTCTACTAAAAATACAAAAAATTAGCCAGGCGTGGTGATGCACACCTCTAATCCCAGCCACTCAGGAGACTGAATCACAAGAATCACTTGAACCCAGGAGGTGGAGGTTGCAGTGAGCCGAGATCAGGCCACTGCATACCAACCTGGACAACAGAGCAAGGACTCTTCTCAAAAAAAACAAAAAACAAAAAAAAAGTTATCATCGTGAATACATTGATCAGTATAAAGACACTGCTAGCTAACATCAGTTTGCCTGTCTAGATCTGCTTACCAGTCTTCAACCAGCTCTATGCTGCAAGAAGTAACCATTATGGACCTCACTGGAGAGCTACTTTTGCCCCCAAGCTTCTGATTGAGTTGAGGCACCAAAACCAATTTGGGTAATAGATCCTGTCTCCACAAAGAATAAAAATATTAGGCTGGGCACTGTGGCTCACACCTGTAATCCCAACACTTTGGGAGGCCGAGACGGGTGGATCACGTAAGGTCAGGAGTTCGAGACCAGCCTGGCCAACGTGATGAAACCCCATCTCTACTAAAAAATACAAAAATTAGCCGGGCGTGGTGCTAGGCACCTGTAATCCCAGCTACTCAGGAGACTGAAGCAGAAGAATCACTTGAACCCAGGAGGCGGAGGTTGCAGTGAGCCAAGATTGTGCCATTGCACTCCAGCCTGGGCGACAAGAGCAAAACTCCATCTCATAAAAAATAAATAAAAATAAATAAATAAGCCAGGTATGGTGACATGTACCTGTAGCCACAGCTACTTGGGAGGCTGAGGAAGGAAGATTACATGAGCTGGGATGGCAGAGGCTGCAATAAGCTATAGTTGTACCACTGCACTCCAGCCTGGGTGACAGAGTAAGACCTGGTCTCAGAAAAAGGAAAGGGAAAAAAAGGCCAAAAATACTGTGAAGTGGCCCTTCCAGAACTTGCTTGCTTTCTCTAACACCACTCATTCTACTGCTCCTACTTAGTTAAGAATGGTAATGCTTTCTTCTGGTGCAAGGTCTGGAGTGCTCCCTACCTCTTGTTTGTTTCCTTTAACCTGTCCACAAATGCTCATTGTAACAAGTCAGTTACTTTATTAAAATTCTTCTCAACTACCCCTTTTTGTGCATTCATTTTATGCACCAACATTGATAATACAGGTTTCACTGGCAAGTATAAAATTACTCCAAAATATTTAGCAAAGCAAAATATTTCATCCTGGGGCATTTCAGAGTTTGGACAAAGAAAGAAGATGTGCCAGAGCAAACAGACTGAATGTCTGCTGAAGCAAAAGAAAAGGACAGTGACATGTCATGGAAGTTGAAGAAATACATTTGCTATACAAAATGCTAAAGAGAGGTTGACACTTGTGGTAATAGGAAAATGAATTTGTGGAATGAAAGATTCATTATACAGGATTCACTGGGGTGTGAAAATTGAAGATAATGAATATACAGTCCTTATATTAGATTTTTAACTTTTTATTTAAAATAATTTAAAATTTACAAGAAAAAATGCAAGAAGGAATCACAGAAATCCAACATACTTTCTTTTTTTCTTTTCTTTTTTTTTTTTTTTTTTAGACAGAGTCTCACTGGAGTGCAATGATGCAATCTCGGCTCACTGCAACCTCCACCTCCCAGGTTCAAGTGATTCTCTTGCCTCAGCTTCCTGAGTAGTTGTGATTACATGCATGAGCCACCACGCCTGGCTAGTTTTTGTATTTTTAGTAGAGATGGGGTTTTACCATGCTGGCCAGACTGGTCTCGAACTCCCAACTTCAGGCGATCCTCCCTCCTCTGCCTCCCAAAGTGCTGGGATTACAGGCGAAGTCACCACACCCGGCCGGCCGCAGCATACCTTTCATCCATATTCCCTCTCCTCCTCTCTTTAAATAATTTGGGGCCACCACAGTGGCTCACACCTGTAATCCCAGCACTTTAGGAGGCCTAGGCGCGTGGATCACCAGAGGTCAGGAGTTCAAAACCAGCATAATCAACATAGTAAAACTCCATCTCTACTAAAAATACAAAAATTAGCCGGGTTTGGTGGTATGCACCTGTAATCCCAGCTACTTGGGAGGCTGAGGTGGAAGAATTGCTTGAACTCAGGAGGCAGAGGTTGCAGTGAGCCGAGATCACACCACTGCACTCTCCTGGGGAACAGAGCAAACATTTTTTTTTAATTGTAAAAATATTATGCAAATTATGGCCTGTAAACTTTAATATTTAGTGTGCATTTCTTAAGAACAGGGATATTACATAAGCTTACATAAGCTTACACAGTAGCACAGTACAGTTTACAAACAGGGATATTACATAAGCTTACATAAGCTTAGCACAGTACAGCTTAAGAACAGGGATATTACATAAGCTTACATAAGCTTACACAGTAGCACAGTACAGTTACCAATTGCAGGAAGTTTAACCTTACTATATTACACTTCAGCACTACCATCAGCCTGGGTATTTCTGTCTCCGGAGCTCGTGGGCGGAGGCAAGCCAAATATGAAACTCAATAGTATGAAAAAACTCAAATGCACGAAAATTAGTAAACAAATGAAAAACCATAAAATTTTAGAAAGTACATAGAACCAAAACAAACCGTAATTCCAACGGAAAAACATACCGAGAAAAGAAACCGAAATGAAACAGACACTAAGCAAACCGTACAGAGAAGTAGCCCTACAGAATGCAGGGATTAAAGAGCGCTTCAGGAGTCAAGAACCGTCTGTGTCCGGGAAATCAGCATTGCTGCCACCAGGAAACTGTCCGCTAGGGCTCAGCACTACTAAGGACCTCGCTAACAAGAATCTGGCGGCGCTGGGACTCAGCAAGAGCAGGCTCCCAGCGGATTGCCGTGGTGTTGCCAAACAAATGTCCATTTAGGTGCCATAAATGGTGCTGCTAGAAAGAAACTGCGGGCTCTTAGATAGGAGTCCTCTCTGGAGAAATGAACTGACAGTGTTTAAATGTGTTGTGACAGAAAAATGTGTTGTGGCATCTTATTGTCGTTTAATGTGTTTTAATCCGTTTTAATGTGTTGTGAGAGAAAAAGCCCCGACTAACGGTATTATGGAATTACTAGAGAGCACAGCGGCTGGGTGCAGTCACCGGTCTGCACCGTAAAAAGGGGTACAGGAAGTTAGCGTTGCTAGGACCCAGAAAGAGACAGCATAGAGAATTACGGCCCCGCGAACGTGAAACGTCCTGTTGGGCGCTAAGACTGGTACACCAACTGAGAAAACGCCCAGTGGGAACTACTGGCAAAAAAGTGCTGACGCAAAACCGACAGCTCCGCAGAAGAAGCGGAGTCGCCAGACAGAACCTGGGACCTGGCATCAGCAAGGCTGAGACCGGTTCCCCGCGTCCTGAGCATGCAAGTCAAGGAGCACGAGGCTGAGACATTTAAAATTAGTAGGAAAAAAATACATAACATTTAAATAGAAATACAATGTAAAAATAATAGAAGCCTAAAATGCAAATAGAAATGAAAGGCAAGCACATCGGTAACATCGTTCTCAGAGCAAGACACAGAAAGACAATTTTAAAATAAGCGAAAATTACTGAGAACCATTCCTACAAAGAAGAAATTACAAATGTTTGTAATACAATCCTACGATTAGGATATCTCTATCCGATCTAAATCGGTACATGTTACAACTAAGTCTAAATTTCCTATAAAATTAAATAAATAAATAACAGTCACGGTTAAAACTGTTTAACAGTCACGGTTAAAACTGTTTCCCTACTATAAAATCGTAGGGAAAAAAAGTCGCGTTCCGCGGGACTTGCTATTGTCAAATGGGGCTTGGCAAAACTGAAAAATCGCGTTTGCCTGCATTTCCTGACTTCCAGAGGAGTTTAAAAAACACAAGCTTAGCTAAGGCGGGGCCCTCTATTGTGAAACCAAACTCAGTATAAGAGCTCCCAGGCCCTGCTAAACTGGTCATCGCTAAGCCAGAAAAAAATAAAATTAAAATAAAATAATAAATCGCATTCGCTGGTACCCAGATTTCTACAGGAGTTAAATGTCTCCTACGCAACTAAAGCAGAGCTTACTAGTAGGAAACCAGAACTTGCAATGCCTAAGAAACTTGAGGCGGGGCTAACCCGGGGTTGTTAGGATTCCAATTCCGAGGCTACAGGAAACCCGGAGTTGCTGAGATATGAGTCACAGGGTGACTCAGCCTCATTACCACCAAACAGTAACTTCCTACTACCTAGAAATCGCAGCCAGGGCCAGAATGGTGTTTGTCCTAAGTCGGAACTTGCTTGGGCTGAGAAATCACGTTGTGACTATTGCACGACTTGAACAAGGGATAGAAATCGCAGGCCCCGCGAAATCGAAAACTTGCTAGGACCAAGAAGCCAACGACTCCGGAAACCGTGGGGTCCTGTCACAGAAACCCCAGCGGCGCAGCCACCGGATTGGGTTCTGGAGACTGAGCCCGAGTCCATGCGGCGGCGCTGGGAAGAGACGGCGCCCCGGCAGCTCCCCTGCCACCGGCTCCGAGGAGGGGTGGGCTCCGCCAGCCCAGCGCCGCCCCCGCCGGGTAACGCCAGGCTCCGCGCAACTGGGGCAGCTGCGACTCCGAATCCCTCAGATCGGCAACATGGGTGCTGCGGCCACTGAGAAAATGGAGGGGCAGACCAACGAGCTGCGCGGCGACCAAGAGACCTCGGCCAGCGAAATGGCGATGCCGGGAGCCTGCGAGTGACGCCAGCCGGCGGGGTTGTCAAGGACAAGATTCGCGCTGTCACCAAGAAACCATCGACTCTGAGAAAAAAGAGAGGTTCGGCCACCGAGAAACTCCGTACGACAAGTGCTGTGACAGAAAAATCGCCGACTCCGCGCCACTGGCAAAAGAGCCAATGGAAACCCCGGGTGCTGCCACCGTGACACCGGCACTAGAGGGTCTTGG
Source organism: Piliocolobus tephrosceles (assembly GCF_002776525.5). Lineage (NCBI taxonomy): Eukaryota > Metazoa > Chordata > Mammalia > Primates > Cercopithecidae > Piliocolobus > Piliocolobus tephrosceles. The sequence continues at coordinate 42,011,077 of NC_045437.1, forward strand.
ATGGAGAAAGCGGCGCACGGAGACCAGGAAACTATGTGTAGCACAACCAGCAGAAAACTGGTCGGCCATCCGGGAGAAAGCGCGGATCAGAAACAGGTGACTTCTGTGCAGGGAACCGCGCAGCCACTGAAGAACTTGACCTACGTGGCAGTGGTGCCAGCGAAACACCGCAGTTTGGACGGAAGCTGTGGGGATGCCACAGAGAAACATACACTGCCACTGAAGTACATCCAGCTCCGCGAAACTAGTGGTTATACGATCAAGAAACCGCCAGTTGGGCTTTACTAGAAACTTTTAGTCCTCCCATAACAGCTCTCCTACCCACAACAGACAAATGCCTTTACCGCGCACATAGTGGTGCTGAGACCCGCCTGGGCCAGCACAGAGCGCAGAGCAGTGCGGGTGCCGAGAAACTCCGGACTCAGTGAAACCAACCTTGCTGCCAGCGGATTCCCCGGCTTCTCGGGACGCTACGGGCGAGAGTGCTGCAGGGAAACCTCTGGCTCCATACACCGATTAGATTGTGGGGCGGGGGACACTCACGTACTTGTGGGGAAGGGGACCAGCGGCGCTGGGATCCTAAGCACTTGCCCGCAGCAAATGCCTGTGCTGTTGCAAAAAACAACTTTTGGCGCAAAGAATGTTGACGCCGGAGAGCATCCGCTGTCGCCGACAAAGGAGCAGCAATGGCAGTGAGAAACCGCTGGCGCCACGGCCGACCGCGGCGGCTAACGCCTGTAATCCTTGCAGTTTGGGAGGCCGAGGTGGGCGCATCACTTGAGGTCAGGAGACTAGCCTGGCCAACAAGGTGAAACCCTATCTCACTAAAATACAAAAGATTAGCCGGGCGTGGTGGCAGGCACCTGTAATCCCAGCTACTCCAGAGGCTGAGGCAGAAGAATCCAGGAGGATTGAATCCAGGGGACAGAGGTTGCAGTGAGCCAAGATCACGCCGCTGCACTCAAACCTGGGAGACAGAGTGAGCTCCGTCTCAAAAAAAGAAAGAACGAAAGAAAGAAACTGCCGGCACCGGGAAAGGAGCGGTGCAGCGATGGACCCACTGTGCTTTCCGTGCTACCAAAGCCCTGCGGCCTCTACCTACTCTAGATTCCCAAGGCTGTTTTCTCGGGCTTAGGGAAGTCTGTTGTATTTTTCTTTCTCTCTCTCTCTTTCTCTTTCTTTCTTTCTTTCTTCTTTCATTTCTTTCTCTTTCCTTTTTTTCTTCTTCCTTTCCCTTCCTTTTCTTTTCTTTTCTTTTCTTTCTCGTGCTCTGTTGCCCAGGCTGCTACAGTGGTGTGATCACGACTCAGTGCGGCCTCGCCTTCTTGGGCTCCAGCTATCCTCCCGCCTCAGCCGGTGGAGCAGCTGGGACCACAGGTGCGCGACACCACACCCGACTAATTTTTTGTAGTTTTCGTAGAGACAGGGTCTCGTTTTGTTGCCTAGTCTGTTCTCGAACTCCTGAACTCAAGCAATCCGCCCACCAGGGCCTCCCAAAGTGCTAGAATCACAGGCGTGAGTCTCCGTTCTGGGCGGGTAGTCTGTATCGTTCCTGCATTCAACCCAGTGCATAGTGCCTGAGAAGAGGAGGCGGTTTAGGGGCCCAGAACCAAGCGGATGGGGCTGGTTGCAGGAACAAAGTAAAATCCATTCTGATGGCCAACAGCTTCCTACGCAGGAAACAGCCCTTCCAAACTCCGTGGCGGCAGGGCTTTCCCAGGCCACCCCTCGGTCCCAGAGTCTCCTCCCAGTCCAGTGCTCTCAGGATCCTACAGGAGGGGCGGACAACTGCTTCCCTTCCAAACTGGAAACTCGGCCTAGGTTTCCGAGGATAATGAAAGGCACAGCGTTTTTTGACCGCGACTTCAGGCCTGACCCCCGACTCTCTCGGTCCCGTACCTCTCCGGCGGGATGTAATTCTGTGGGAACCGCTCGTTTATTCTGATGATTAACTGTCAGATATCCTTGATATTTGGGGATTGTTGATTGGAAGAGAGTAGGAGAGAAAAATGGACTGCAAGACTCCAGCGCAGGAAGTGGCATTGATGGCAGAGGTCCGCTCCCGCTCCAAGCCCAATGAACATCTCAAACTGCTGTCCACTTTCCTATACCCTTGATCTGTGGAATGGATCACTGACGTTTTCTCTATCTTTCGGGAAATGCAAAGCAGGCGATTGTTCAAGGGCTTGAATTCTCTGTTTTCCACTTTTCAGTCAGAGTGCAGCTAAAAACTCCTTTCCCATAGGAAATATGGAACTGCCTCTGCCCGGAAGAAAAACGTCCCTTTCCTCTAAGCTTTCACATTTCCCCAAAAATCTACACATCCCATGAAATCCTCACGAGAGACCTACAGACCCTACCGGGAGCGTTCCCACATCATCTCCCAACCTCACCCAGAAGATACCATGCAACCGATTCCATCCTTTTCTAGATGAACCTGGGCAGAGGACAGGTCCAGAGGAGCATAGAAAAGGGCCTTCACAGGTCAGTAGACCCAATTTGAAGTCGCAATTCTCATCCACTCCCAAGGCATTTGCCTTGGTCTTCCCGTCCCACCATACTGCTTCTGCTAGCAGGTTTCTCCCTGGTATTTGAGGATCCTCCAATTGCCTCCTGGTCTTAGGGACCGGAGAATAAAGGAAAAATGGCATCGTTTCCACCTAAAAAGTTACAAACACTTCACCAGAAGTAACAGCCCAGGTAGAGCCTTTGTAAAGGCTTCGCACTCCTCATTTCCCCCCAGCAGAGCATTTTAATGGAAAAGCTGAGCCGGAGCCATAGTTCACTCCAGTAATCCCATAATCCCAGCACTTTGGGAGGCCCAGGCGGGAGGATCACTTTAACCCAGGCGTTCAGGACCACCCGAAGCTCATAGCAAGACCCTGCCACTACAAAAAATTTTTAAAAATTAGCCAGATGTGGTCGTGGGTTCCTGTAGTCCCAGCTACCCGGGAGGCTGTGGTGGGAGGATCTCTTGAGCCCAGGAGGTTCTAGGCTGCAGTGAAAGATGATCCTTGACGGCACCACTGCACTCCAGCCTGGGTGACAGAGTGAGACTTTGTCTCAAAAAATAAAATGAAATAAAAATAAAGCCAGGATTAGGAACTCTTTAAGAAGGGGTCACCAGAGACATTATTACCTACACCATTAACAGGGGAAAATGCTGCAAATTAAAGTATCATAATAGTAGGAGGCCACCCATGTAAAAATACATACCTGTTTCAGAGACACTAAAGTGAGAAAAATATTTACCCTAGAATTGATTAAATTCAGGTATCCGCTCCTTTATTTTAAAACTTAAATGCCATTTTAGTTTATTTACCTCTTAGAAATAGCATGGAAATTGGAGTTGTGATTTTTTTAAATTTATTTATTTAGAGAGAGGGTCTGGCTCTGTTGCCCGGGCTGGAGTGCAGTGGTAAGATCTCAGCTCACTGCAGCCTCTGCCTCCTGGGTTCAAACTATTCTGATGCCTCAGCCTCCCAAGTAGCTGGGATTACAGGCACCAGCCACAACGGCCAGCAATTTTTTTGTATTTTTAGTAGAGAGGGGGTTTTGCCATTTTGGCCAGTCTGGTCTTGAACTACTGGGTTCTATATGATCATATTTGTTTTTTCACAATGTAGTTCAATACATTGAAATGGTTGGGCAAGTGGCAAAATCATGTTCCTCACCCCTCTGTTTTTTTATAAGGTGCAATTTATCATAAATACTTTCAGCTTCTTGCCTCATCTTTTACTTCTCCTCACATATTGAGTGGTTCATGGCACAAAAATCATGATTTGTGAGACACTGTGCCAACTGTATTTTGTGCTTTATCTGATTTCATTCTCAACTGAAAACTGTGGTGAGCACATGCTTTGTACTGGGCTTGCTTCTCAGTTCCATTTTGTAGATGCACACCCTCACTTAGGGAAGTTTGAGTTTGTACAGCTCTGCCTGTGGCTGAACAGATAAATGTAATTTTACCATTCAGTGTTAAATCAACTTTTAGTGTGAATTTAAGGCCCATCTTCTAATATGGGGGGGTGTGTGTGTGCGTGTGTGTGTGTGTGTGATTTTACTGTGTCTCTTCTCCCTAATACTCCAGTTCAAGATACCAACCTAAATTCTGAGTTGATTATTCTGGACACACTCCCTCAAAATACGACTGTAAGAGACCAGAATACACCACCCCAATATGCCAATATATCAATATACCTCTGGCATATTGATTATTTGAGGCTGAGCATGGTGGCTCACACCTGTAATCCTAGTGCTTTGAGAGGCCAGGAGTTCATGAGCAGCCTGGGCAGGTAGAGAGACCCATCTCTACAGAAATATTTTTAAAAGATTAGTTGGGCATGGTGACATGTGCCTGTAGCCTTAGCTACTGGGGAGGCTAAGGCAGGAGGATGACTTGAGCCCAGGAGTTTGAAGTTACAGTGAACTGTGATTGCACCACTGCATTCCAGCCTGGGTGATAGAGTAAGACGCTGTCTCTTAAAAAACAAGACAAAACACTCACGTCTGTAATCCCAGCACTTTGAGAGGCCAAGGTGGGCAGATCACTTGAGGTCAGGAGTTTGAGACCAGCCTGGCCAACATGGTGAAACCCCGTTTCTACTAAAAATACAAAAATGAGCCAGGCATGGTGGCAAACAGCTGTAATCTCATCTGCTTGAGAGGCTGAGGTGGGAGAATTGCTTAAACCCAGGAGGAGGAGGTTGCAGTGAGCCAAGATCACACCACTGCACTCCAGGCTGGTCAACAGAGCGATACTCCATTTAAAACAAAACAAAACAAAATGAGATGAGAGAAAAACCTCAACCTGTACACCTCTTTATGACAGAACAACACAGAAAGAGAAAGACAAAGAAAAGACTACTCTAGGAGGAAATGGATGAAACAATATGATTCATACCACAAAGTACCAGAAAGTCCACCAGAGTCAATACAACCAGCACTGGTCACATAAATCCTTTTCTCCCATCAGTCAAGATTTTGGACAGGAAAAATGAACAAAGAGTGATATTTACTGTCTACTCGACCAAATTCCACAGAGAGGGGCCTGGAATCTGACTGGTAAGAAATTCTTATCCTTAGGCTGGCTGATCAGCTCCTGGTTTTCCTTAACTGTGGACTTCCAAAAGAGCCAAACTTTGGGTTCCTGATTACAACATCGAATTTCTAGGGGTGAAGGGAAATCTTTCTCTTAGCACTCTGAAAGTTTGTTGTAAAATCAACTCACAAAAACAGAAGATTAACAGGGGAAAACACATACAAAATGTATGATTGCCCAACCCCCCAGTGAGGTGCAGGAGCTTGTATATCAGCTTGTGTTTACAGAAAGAAGTGGATCATGGTTATAGGAGGGAGAGAAGATGAGGTCTGCTAGCAATGGTAGTCTTGTTACGTACATGAAATCTCACAGATAGCATCCCTCAGAGAATTGTTTCCTTAAGACATTTAAATGTGTCAGACTCTCATTAATCCTTCCTACATCTGGAAAAGAGAAGGCCTGTATATATCAAGGCAGATTTTCTACAGATGCAAATTTTTCCCACACACAATGGCATTGCAAGGCTACTTCTTTTGCTGCCTCTGACAGCCATCTCAAAATATGTCAAAGAAATATATTTTGGAGTAAGACATTTTTATTTCTTTCAAAGTGGAATATTAAGTGTACATCTCTTATAGATATACTTTTAAATAAATAAGGGAATCCACTTTTTCTATTTGTTAAGATATTTTTTGTTTTAATAATGAAGAGAGATTAACTTTTAAAAAGGTTTTCGGCCGGGCGCGGTGGCTCAAGCCTGTAATCCCAGCACTTTGGGAGGCCGAGACGGGTGGATCACGAGGTCAGAAGATCGAGATCATCCTGGCTAACACGGTGAAACCCCGTCTCTACTAAAAATACAAAAAAAAAAAACAAAAAAAAAAACTAGCCGGGTGAGTTGGCGGGCGCCTGTAGTCCCAGCTACTCCGGAGGCTGAGGCAGGAGAATGGCGTAAACCCGGGAGGCGGAGCTTGCAGTGAGCTGAGATCCGGCCACTGCACTCCAGCCCAGGCAAAAAAGCGAGACTCTGCCTCAAAAAAAAAAAAAAAAAAAAGGTTTTCTACATCTACTGATACTATCATGCAGTTTTATTTATTTTTACAGTTAATGCAGTGAATAATATTGACTGATTTTCAAATGTGAGTTCCTGGAGTAAATCCTACTATATCATGATGTACTTTTAAAATATATACATTGCTGGATTCAGTATGCTAATACACGACTTATAATTTTTAACATCTGAGATCGTGAGAGACATTGGCTGACCAAAAATGGGAAATTGACTAAACAAAATGGCTTATAAATATTCATACTTGCTCGATACTTAAAAAGGTCTTTTAGTGTATTTTTCTGCCCCACTCAGGCAGACTTTTAAATTTCTGCCAAGAGGTCTCATTCAGGCTATTCAAAGGTCAATATTAATCTGAATTATTCCACTTTTGTAGGCATCCTCATTATCTTTTCAATACAGATTGAATTATTGGGGATTCAAACGGCAGAGGAAAAAGTCAAAGCATATAAGGTAAGCAGAGCAGCATATTTTTTTGGTCTGGCTTCCTCAGGCAGCATTAGCTAAAGTGAAAACTTAGATGAGACTTTTTAATTTAAATTTTTTTTTTTAAGAAAGTGGAAGTTAAGAGAGGAAGTGGAACAGGAAGGAGTAAGGGGCAATTCAATGCTGTGCTACCTCATTGGCCCGTATGGGATATCATGCAAGGCCACAGGCAAATTTACCATGCAGGTAAGAAAGCTTAGCTTTTAGGAGTCCTTCGAACAGGTCTGTAATTTTGTACTAGAATTTTTTATTCTTTTTTTTTTTTTTTTTGAGTTGGAGTCTCACTCTGTTGCCCAGGCTGGAGTGCAGTGGCATGATCCTGACTCACTGCAACCTCCACCTCCCAGATTCGAGTGATTCTTGTCCCTCAGCCTCCCAAGTAACTGGGATTACAGTGCCCACCACCACGCCTGGCTAATTTTTGTATTTTTAGTAGAGACAGAGTTTTGCCATGTTAGTCAGGCTGGTTTTGAACTCCTGACCTCAGGTGATCCACCTGCCTTGGCCTCCCAAAGTGCTGGGATTACAGGCGTGAGCCACTGCACCCAACCGTCTTTTTAAAAAGAGAATCCCCTACTACTTGTATGAACATTAGGTTCTAGGAACTGAACCTACCCTGAACACAACTGTTTGCTTGACCACATGGAACCAACTTCTGGGAAGCCCTATCTATGACTGCGTCTAAGATTAATCCATTTAGAAGGAAAGAAAGGAGAAGAATATATCCACTGTGGGAGAAATAAAACAATCCTGACAACAAAAAGGCCCCTGAGTACCCAATAGAGAGAGAACACTAATATTGAGTTAGCCTTAACAGATTTACATGCATGTAAGGTAGCATGACAACAGCTACAAAGCTGGGCCATATCTCTTATGTTTTGCGCAAAGCCTTGGGAATTATGAGAACTTCTTTTACTGCTTCAAAAGAAAAAAAGGCACACCTTGTGACAGTTTCCTGTATACTGAGAGACCCTCAGCTCATCTTGCAGGTGCTTTTTTAAAATATCTGGATGTTATTTTCCTATGGTCTTGGGAAAATTCTGGAGATCAAGCTTAATCCCTAGAGATACTATATTTCCACTGGTAGAACAAGGATTTAGAGTTACCCTGTCGAATGTAATATCACTGTTTTGTTTCTTTCATGGTTTTTAGGAACAGAAATAGCACACTCAGGCATGAAAAACTGTCCTGGCTTAAAAGGGCTCCTTTCCTCACAGATGAGTAAGAAATGTCACTTCCTGACAGGCTCAGGACCATCAGGATATCTGGAGGACCTTAAGAAAAGGAGAATTCATCCAAATTTCTAGGTATTGCAGGCAAAGTATAATAGCAAGATCCTGGTTTGGTTTCCTAGCATCTGGACACTTTTAAAAGTCTAATTTGAGATTCCTTATGAAAATGTCCAGGTAAGCTAACTTAAAGAGAGCCTATGTGGTAAATCAGTATTCCTGCTGCACTTGTGTAAATAATTAGGCCAAGTTTAAAGAGACAAAATTTATTTTGCACACAAATTAGTCTTATTAATACCTAGATGATGTTTGATAGAAATGGGGTAAGTATAGAGAGAAAGAGTGCACAGTGCCAGGTGGTGATAACACAGAGGTGTGGGGTTTCCCAGTGGGAAACCAGATTACCCAGATAAAGACTTGCTGACCTCCCTTCATGCTGACTAGTTACTTAAATTATGTAAACTACACGTCCTTACCTATGGTATGGACAAAATAATGGCACCTAACCAAATGGGATAGTATAAATAAAACTCTTCGTAGAGTAGCTATCATCTAGTATTTTTTCCATAAGCAATACCTAGTGTAATTTTTTTTTTTTTTTGAGAGGGAGTCTGGCTCTGTCGCCCAGGCTGGAGTGCAGTGGCCGGATCTCAGCTCACTACAAGCTCCGCCTCCCAGGTTTACGCCATTCTCCTGCCTCAGCCTCCCAAGTAGCTGGGACTACAGGCACCAGCCACCTCACCCAGCTAGCTTTTTGTATTTTTTAGTAGAGACGGGGTTTCACCGTGTTAGCCAGGATGGTCTTGAACTCCTGACCTCGTGATCCGCCCGTCTCGGCCTCCCAAAGTGCTGGGATTACAGGCTTGAGCCACCGCGCCCGGCCCTTAGTGTAATTTTTTAAAGTGACTAGCATTAAAATTCTTTTATTACTTTTAAATTATTCCTAAACATTTTTACTATCAAAATAATACATATTACTTTAAAAATGAAATGAGACAGTAAGGCATAAAGTGAAATCAGAACTTACACCTTCCTTTTCCCAACCTCCCAAATGATAAGTTACTACTATTTATATATTTTGGAGTATATTTTTGTTTTTATGCAAATGCAAACATGAGTATTACTTTCCTTCAAAGAAATTATGTAGAGGGAGAAATATAACTTGTCAGTTATTACTGTTTTTGGACATTTCCCCTTCTTTATTGGAAAATATTGTCTTCTTTTAAAAGTAGCATCCAGTTTATAGACTATATTGTATCATATAATCCATAACCACTAATGCATAAGGACTGCACTGCAGCATAAGTTCCTAGAAGTAAAGTTATCATTGCTGAGAGTACCATATCATCCTCTGGAGAAACTGAACCTCTAGAGAATTAGTTCTACTTATAGTGCAAAACAGTGCTTCAAGTTAGAGTCAGCATATTTACTGATTCTATGCAGTAACCAGTGCTATCTATGTTTCTCCAGATTTGTCAAATTATAGCTTTTCCTTTAATCAGGATGGGCTCATAGTTGTCACAATTTGTGTACTAGGGGTAAGAGAAACTGTGGTTCTTCTCTCTAAAGAGCTCAAATTTTATCCGACCTGGTTTTCTTTTTCTTTCTGTCTTTCTTTCTTTCTTTCTTTCTTTCTTTTTTTTTAATGGTGTTTCTTTGTTGCCCAGGCTGGAGTGCAGTGGTGCAAACTCAGCTCACTGCAACCTCCACCTCCCCAGTTCAAGAGATCCTCCTGCCTCAGCCTCCCGAGTAGCTGGGATTACAGGCATGCACCACCACTCCTGGCTACTTTTGTATTTTTAGTAGACACGGGATTTATCCATGTTGTTCAGGCTGGTCTCGAACTCCTGACCTCAGGTGATCCACCCACCTCAGCCTCCCAAAGTGCTGGGATTACAGGCGTTAGCCACAGCCCCCGGCCCTGTCTGACCTACTTTTCAAAAGCAAAAAGATGAGCAATAAAAGGGCAGTTAATTAGCAAGACCTCCTTCCCTAAAATCTCATTCTAAGGTTGGGAGATAGGACAACAGACAGGAAGAAAGATGTCAGAAAAATACATTTAAGAGAAAAATGTTCTTTTGGCAGGCCTAAGGCATTTTCTATTAGAGTGTGCTTAGGGTCTCTCCTAGCATCTTCAGATTGTTCTGTCATCACCACCAGTGTTTACTGAAACCCTCCTCCCTTTCCCAATGCCCCCACCCTGACTCCAAAAAAAACACACACAAGGTTAAGCCTCCTATCCAGTGTGTCCTGGAAGTCCAAGGAAGTCGCAGATGCCTCTGTGGTCTGGGGATCCCAGTCTTGGAATGGGAGTGGGATTGAGTTCTGTGACAAAGGTGAAATCAGACATGGTAAATCAAACACCTGGCCTGTGTTGTAGGCTAGTGGTTTAAGTGTTAGGATTCTGGCATGATCCTGCTGTGGTTCAAATTTCTCACCTCTTTGACTTTCAGAAGTTAGTTTAATCCTTGTGTTTCATTTCCATTATTAGTAAAACCAGAAATAATTGCAGTACTCATTATATCAGTGAGGTTAATGGGTATCCTTCCTTAAGCATAGCCTAGCACCATGTAAAATAATAAATATTAAGTAGGATTTTATCCTAATTACTCCTTTCCAGAAATTCTGGGGGCTATGTTTTACCTAGTATTAGTTCCATGGTGCGTGAAAGCTCAGACTTCCTTCTCTGGAAGCTACTTTCTAAACCCCTTTCACCCCACCTCTTTATTAACTAAGATATCCACCGCACCTTTTCCATCTTTTCCTGTTACCAACATTCTGTGTGCCTCCCTCGCTGTTCTGAGGCTATATCATACCCAGAAAATAATCATCCGTCATTTCATAGTAGATTGTAAGAGCATTGCTAGTGTTCACATGTTTAATCACAGGATGATACTTCTGCTATTTCATCCTCAATTCTGATACCTCCAGTTTGTGTTTGCTTATGAAACAGGGACCAACTGAGGGACTAATTATTTTGTTGCATGCTGTAGGCACTGATGTGTTTTTATTTAAATACATTGATTTTCGGGTTTGATCGTTGTTCTCATAGTTGTCATCGACTTGTAGGCTCTTAGTTGTTACCAACTTGTGAAGTAGGGGTGAGAGAAACTGTGGTACTTCTCTCTAAATAGCTCGAATTTTGTCTGACCTAGTTTTCAAAAGAAAAAAAAAAAAGCAATAACAGTGCAGTTAATTAGTAAGACCTCCTCACCTAAGATCTCATTCTAAGGTCTGGGAGATAGGACAACAGACAGGCAGAAGGGTGTCAGAAAAATACATTTAAGAGAGAAATGTTCGGCCAGGCACGGTGGCTCATGCCTGTAATCCCAGTACTTTGGGAGGCCAAGGCGGGTGGATCACGAGGTCAAGAGATCGAGACCATCTTGAAATACAAAAATTAGCTTGGCCTAGTGGCGTGCACCTGTAATCCCAGCTACTCCAGAGGCTAAGGCAGGAGAATCACTTGAACCAGGGAAGTGGAGGTTGCAGTGAGCTGAGATGGTGCCACTGCACTCCAGCCTGCTGACAGAGCAAGACTCCATCAAAAAAAAAAAAAAAAAAAGAGAGAGAGAGAATGAGAGAGAGAGAGAGAGAAATGTTCTTTTGGCAGGCCTAAGACCCTAATGTTAGAGGAAAATAAAAAAGAAAGTGGGGGGGAAAGAGAAAAATCATTAAACATGAAAAATTGCCAGAAATTCCCTTGTGTACTTTTTCCCTTGCCTTTAACTTTCTGGTTTCTGAAATAATAACTGATCAATGGGGTGTGATGAGGGAATAGATAGAGAATGAATAGCCCTGAATGCACTGATAATAGATTGCTTGCCAATAACCACTGACAGAGTTTGAATACAATTCTACAATGGGGAAAAATATTTTTAAACATATGTCGATGAAGTATTGACATCCAGAATAAATTAACACTTTCTAAAACTCATGATCAAAAAACAAACAACCCATTTCAAAAATGGGCAGAGGACTTAAAGAGACATTTCTCCAAAGAAGACATACAAATGGCCAATAAGCACATAGAAAAAAAATGTTCAGCATCACTAATTCTTAGGGAAATGCAAATCAAAACTACAGTGAGATACAGGTACCACTGCACATCCACTAGGATGGCTACCATAAAAAAAAAAAAAGATAACAAGAGTTGGCAAGGATATAAGGAGTTTGGAACCCCTATGCCTGCACTGTTGTAGGCATGTAAATTGGTACAGCCAATGTAGAAAACAGAAAGTTCCTCAACAAATTAAAAATAGAATTACCATATGACCCAGCAATTTCACTTTTGGACATATACTCAAAAGAATTAAAAGCATAGTCTCAGGAAGATATTTGTACACCCAAGTTCATAGCAGCATTATGCATAAGAGCAAAGATGAGGAAGCAACTCAAGTGTCCATTCACATATGAAAGGATAAGCAAGACATGGTACATATAGACAGTCAGCCTTTAAAAAGAAGGAAATGCTAACATGCTACATCACAGGTGAACCTAAGGGACATTATGCTAAATGAAATAAGCCCAGTCACAAAAAGAAAATACTGTATGATTCCACTTACATGGTGTACTTGGGATAGTGAATATCATAGACACAATGTAGAATGGTGATTTCCAGGGATGAGGGAGAGGAAAGTGGGGAGTTATTCTTTAAAGAATACAGAGTTTCACTTTTAGAAGATACAAAGAGTTGTGGAGATGGATGATGACAATGGTTGCAAAGCATTATGAACTGTATGCTTAATGGTTAAGATGGTAAGTTTTATGTGTATTTTACAGAGAGAGAGAGAACTGGGCACCCGCTCTTGCATGCTCTTCACTAACATCCGAAATGTTCATTAATAGATAGTCACCCCTAAGCAGTTTTCTCCTGGCAGAACAGAATTCCAGTCTCTGCTCAGGACTAGCAATGTGATTTGGGGAAATGATAAACTTTCTATAAACCAGGGTCCCACAGAACAGCTTTCTCTTCATAAGCCCAGTACTAATTTTTCTTTTCATGACCTGAGCCAAAATTTGACTCTGTATAGCTTTCACACAAGATGACAGAATTTGATGTTAATGTCATTAATTCCGTTTTCATATGCAATTTGCTTCTAGAATTAATGTCACCAGCCAGGTTCCTACGCTATGTGGAACACCCAGGACCAGAAGAATGTAAAATTGCAAAAGCTGGTGGCTCCTGCCTCCAAGAGTTCCTGGTTTTCCTGGACACAAACGATAGCGCAGCACTTTCTTCCCCATGTGCCAGAGGCCTGGGGTTCTGCAGAAGAGGCCCGGAGGACCCAGACACTGCAAGGCCTGCGCTCAGTATATTCTGGGCCCTGTCCTCTCACTTTCTATTTCTTGTGTGGCCCCCATACTCATGTCAGCTATCCTGGAACAGTCCAGAGTTCAATTGTGACCTGCTTCCTCCCTCAACCTCTTCTCCCCAACCTCCACACCACACTTCTTCTTTGGGAAGATTTGTAAAAATTAAAGTTATTATATCCATGTAACTTTCTGTATTTCTTTTAAAATCCTTGTGCTACTAAGTTAAAGGGCTTTGACTTCTGGATCTAAAAAAGTCACCAACTCTGGCTAAATTTTAAACATTGACAGCAGTTGAAGCCTCATCTTCAGACCTAGGAGAAGAAGAAAATCAGAATAAGCTGCCGTCATGAGACGTGGGTCGAGAAATTAAAACTATTCAACCCCTGTATTCCCAGAGACTACCGCAGAAGAAGTGGGTGTGTGAGCTTGTAAGGATCCATTTTAAGAGATAAAATTAGTTCAGAGTTTTTCTCTATAAATAAAAAGTTGCGTTTGTTGTTTTGAGAGAGTCCAGCTGTGTCATCCAGGCTGGAGTGCAGTGGCATTATCCTGGCTAACTGCAACCTCTGCCCAGCAAGACAATGAGCACCTCAGCCTCCCAAGTAACAGGGACCACGGGGGTGCACCACCCTGCCTGGCTAATTTTTGTATTTTTATAGAGACAAGATTTCACCATGTTGCCCAAGCTGGTCTCGAACTCCTCAGCTCAAGAGATCCTCCTGCCTAGGCCTTCCAAAGTGCTGAGTTTACAGGCATGAGCCACCGTGCTCAGTCTATAAATTAAACATTAATATCAAAAGAACACTAATTCAAGACAAGCATGTGGGTCAGATTAACAATGTTTTCTTGGAGCATTAACACATTCCTTACTTAAAAATTATGAAAGATTATGCGAAGGTTTACAAAAATTATATCTTATGGTCAAGATGATTAAAATTTAATAGATTTGTCTGTAAAACTTAATTGACTTCATCTTGTCTTTATTAGGTTTTATTGTTTGGGAAAGTAAGTCTCAAAGAGTAAAAGTTTTTGCCTTTTTGTTTTTAAAATATTTGAGTTACCACTTTGACCAAATGAATGGCTTATTTTACAATGACCTGTGATGCTATTTTGTGATAGTGTGTTTTCAAGCTTTGATGTTTCACAAACTTTCCAAAATCTAAATCTAAATTTAGGGTTTTAGTCTCACTAATTTTTTTGACATTACATCCTCTGAAATCCAAGGAGACATATTTGGCTTACTTGGTATAATAAAATTATCATTATCAAATATGAAATGATCTGTAACCTTATTTGACTTTTATTTATATAAATGTGCTATTAGTATGTGTTCCAAAATTGTATGAGATTCCTGTGATTCTGATATGTCTTAGAATATGTTATGAGAACTAATTATGATTATTATATTAAATTGTTATGTACCATAGAGATAACCAAATTTCCTTGTCAAATGTGTCTTTAACCATGGCTGTTCTAATACTTTTGTCATCCACAATCATTGTTTTACTTTGATCCTTTTTTGGGGTGGTTTATAATCGGTTAGAGCTCTGAAGACTACTCTTTCTTTTTCTTTTGCTGTTTTTTTATGAGATGGGGTCTTGCTCTGTCACCCAGTCTGCAATGCAGTGGCATCACTGCTCACTTTGGCCTCAGTCTCCTAGGCTGAAACAATCCTCCCACCTCAGTCTCCCAAGTAGCTGAGACTACAGGCGCACACCACACACCCAGCTAATTTTTAAAATTTTTGTAGAGATGGAGTCTCCCTATGTTACCCAGGCTGGTTTCAAACTCCTGGGTCAAGCAATCCTGCCCCCTCAGCCTCTCAAACTGCTGGGATTACAGGCATGAGCCACCACACCCAGTCTTTTAATACATTGTCTCTTCATTAACAAATACTAAGTGTCTATATTGTGCTACAAAGTGATCAAAGTTCCAGAGATAAGTGATCAACAAGCAGAAATGGACTTGGCCATAAACTGTTTGACACAATCAGGGGCTGAAAAAAAAAAACAAAGCAGTAAGCATGACAACAAATAAATAAGACAGTGTTTATGTGATAAATGCTATCAAGAAACCTAATGCAAGTTAGATGGAAAGGTAACTAAGAGGATGCTATATTAGCTAGTGTAGTAAAAACAGAATTATCAGAGATACCTCCACTTTGATATGAATAATGCAATGAACAAAGCAAAGAAAAAAAAATCTGGGCCAGGTGCAGTGCTCAAACCTGTAATCCTAGCATTTTGGGAGGCCAAGATGGGCAGATAACTTGAGGCCAGGAGTTTGAGACCAGCCTGGCAAACATGATGGAAACTCATCTCTACTAAAAATACAGATAAATTAGCTGGGCATGGTGGCCTGCAACTATAATCCCAGCTACTCAATAGGCTGAGGTGGGAGAATTGTTTGAATATGGGAAGTGGAGGTTGCAGTGAGCCAAGATCACACCACTGCACACCAGCCTGGGCAACAGAGCAAGATTCTGTCTCAAAAAAAAAGAAAACAATCTAAAGGTGGAGTTACCCTCATGAAAGAATATAAAGTACAAAGATTCTAAGACTAGAACAATTTTATTGTGGGCTGGGTATAGTAGTTCACACCAGTTATCCCAGCACTATGGGAGGCTGAGGCAGGAGGATCACTTGAGGCTAGAATCCCAAAACCAGCCCAAGAAACATGGTGAAACCCCATCTCTACACATACAAAAAATGTTTTTAATTAGCTGGATGTCGTGGTGTCCGCCTGTAATGCCAGCCACTCAGGAGGCTGAGGCAAAAGGATTGCTTGAGCCCAGGAGTTGGAGGCTGAAGTGAGCTATTATGGTACCACTGCATTCTAGCCTGAGCTACAGAGTGAGACCCAGTCTCTAAAATTTAAGGAAAAAAAAAAAAAGTTGGCTGGGCGTGGTGGCTCACACCTGTAATCCCAGCACTTTGGGAGGCTGAGGCGGGCAAATCACAAGGTCTGGAGTTTGAGACCAGCCTGGCCAACATGGTGAAACCCAGTCTCTACTAAAAATACAAAAAATTAGCCAGGTGTGGTGGCAGGCACCTGTGATCCCAGCTACTCAGGAGGCTGAGGCAGGAGAATCACTTGAAATCAGAAAGAGGAGGTTGCAGTGAGCCAAGATTACGTTATTGCACTCCAGCCTGGGTGACGGGGCAAGACTCCATTTCAAAAAAAAAAAAAAAAAAAATTATTACAGCCATGGACACAGAGAAAGCAAATAATAGCTATCACTGACCTAAGTGGGAGGTATCTAGACTAAAAGAATCTTGCAGTCTTCTGCACAAGATGGCCTACTGGCTTCCAGGCAAACATGATACATAATTAGATAAAGATGGAAGTTTTGATTTAGCTTTGATTGAATTGGTTAATTACAGTGTTTACTAATGTATGACAGCAACGTCTTTTAGAGAACCAGTTTGTAATGTGATTCAGAAAATCATTCCCTGACATTCAGCCTAAAATCTGTGTCTACACTTTTCTACCAGATTTTAAGTGACTTTTATCCCATAATAAATATTTTTATGCTTATACTATTTGAGAGTGTTTTGTTTCTTTTCCTACACACCATATAAAAATGCAACAGTAACATCACATTTAATATGGTGAGTCTTAATCCATAGCTGAGCTGTTGGAATTTAGATTAGTCCTTCTAAAGGTAAAGCTGAATCTCAAGTTTGTACAACGTAGCAATTTATCCAAGGCATGGGACAAATACTATGTAGACATTTCTTAAAAGTACCCCTAGAATGAGCTGAGGGTCTCTCAGCAGATAGCAAGATACTATTGTAAGGTGCTCTCTCTTTGAAGAAAGAAAGGAATTAATCGTGCTTCCCCCTGCTCTGCTGAAAATGTATGAGATGAGGCCTAACTGTAGTTCTCAGGCTACCTTACATGCATGTTAATGCCAACTCAATACTAGTATTCCCTCTCTCTTCTATTTGGTACACTGGGGTCTTTTGTTGTGAGAACTGTGTTATCTCTTCAACAGTGGATATATTCCATCCTTTTATTCCTCCTAAGTGGACTGTGCTGAGAAGCAGTTATTCATACGGCCTCTCAGAAGATTGTCCATAAGATCGACAAATCAGTGGTGTTCAGAGTGGGTTCAAATTTGTGGAATCCATGTTCATACAGGGAATAGGGGATTTTCTTTATGAGAGAATCACAAAAATGTTTTAGGACAAATGTTTTACAAACTCTTTGGAAGTTTGCCTTAAAGTTAAACTTTATTGGTTTGATAGTAAAGTCACCACTGGTCATGCTTGATACAAGATTGAGCAACTAGGAAGCATAGCATTGAATATACTCGTCCCTGCCCCTCTCCTCTTTCTTCTCACTCCCACTTTGTAAGGACAGCACTCTTTAATAAAGCAATCTCACACGAGTGTTTATTTCAGCAATATTTTGAGGGGAAAGCCAAACAAATAAAATATGTCTCTCTGCTCACCTCATATACCTCAGTGCTTTTTCCCTGCTGTTGGAATACTCAAAAATTTACTCTGTACTAAAATTTGTTTCAGTCTTTTCAAAAATAGAACTGACTGAGGCCAATCTTGACTGTTGACATGCTGCAAATGAAACATGTTTCCTGTATTTGAAAAGTCTTTGGCTGAGTGGGACAACAACATACACAGAAAGGCCTTTTTAAATGTTAGCAAATTTAAGTATTTATATGCACATTTCATTCATCACTCTAGTGCCCCCTCCTCAGTTTTTTCATCAGGGAATATTTCTCAAAATTACAGGGCAAAATCATAATATGTTAGCATTCTGAATCAAGTAATATACTTTAAAAAATGCACCATAATCTAATGGAGCTTATGAGAAACTCAACTTGGGTCTGTTATTTGAAAATCAATCTGTTATTGTTCACATTAGCAGTAGAAAAAATACATGATAATCTCTGAAGATACAAAAAAAACTTTTTGAAAATTCAACTCAGTTTTATTATTAATATAAAAATCATCATAGCAAATTGAAAAAGAGAGTTCCCTTAATTTGATAAAGCATATCTTTAAGAAGTGTACACCTAACATCTCACCTAATTGCAAAATATTGAAAAATGCCAATTTCTTATTGAAATTAAAAAAAACTGCCAATAACTGGATCCATTCTCTCACCCCCTGCCCCACCCTATTACCACCTGATCCAATAAAAACCCAAGGGCTTTCAATAGGGCCTTCCGAAATGATAACATTTTCACCATAATCCTTTCACTGTCTGAAGCAATAAGCAGGGCAAATAAGTGTTAATCCCCACATGATTGTATTATGTCCGACTTCCTGTACAAGACAGAATGCTATAAAAACCCACAGTCAGTGATGGACTGAGTCATTTGCTCTATTCCTAGACCAGCTAAGCCTGGTCAAGCCTTGGAAGGCTGCGGCTATGGAGTTCCATCCATCAACCTTGGAAGAGCTCTCTTGGAGGCAGACAGGTCCAGAGTCCCACATGCCACGGGACCTGAACCGAGAGCAAGCTTGGGCCTGGGCACTGGATAACTTCCCTGTGCTGAGTCGCCATTCCTGCCAATGCCATCAGCTCTACCGGAGCTCCACTGCTGGCTGGCTGCTGCACTGCGCCTCCACCGGGCACGGAGCCCTTCCCGGAGATGAGAGGGGCCAAAAAGGGCCTCGAGACTCCCCTGTCGAGGAATCAATGGCTGAAACCAAAGGCGGGCTTCAGTCACCTCAAGAAGATGCAAATGCTACCTACAGAGAGGTCCAAAGAGGTCTGATGAAGCCTGGAGATGCCAGCGCCTGCGGAGATGGAAGGACACAAGCCCATGGCGACCTCTGCAGTCCAGGCCGCCCCCCGAAGCTGCTGAAAACCCACGATTCCATCAGGAAGGATTCCATCAGGAATTCCATCAGGAACCCACTCCTCTCCATCGGAAAGGAGAGGAACCCCAGCCTTTCAGCAAGCCTGCGGTACGACCTGCTTCAACGAACACTGCCCTGGAAGGAGCCCGAGGCACCCCAGTGGGGACCCTCATTCTGTCCCTGCGGACTTTTACGCTGGAACTGTGCCCTGCACGCACAAGAGCCTTGAGGTCTCTGCTGTGGAGATCATTCCTTAATTTGTTCTTTCCCTCCTGAACGTCCTAAACATTTTTCATTTAGAGAAACTCTCTTCATGGAATGAATAATATGCAATGTGCTAAAGAACTGTTCTTTTAGATGTACTCAAAATTGCTATGACTCTTCCATCGAAACTGTACATGTGTTGAATAAAGCCTTTCCCTATTCTCCACCTGTGAAATTGATTTCAAGCTGGTAAATCAAGATTGGTATAGATGGGCCTGAAGCAGACAGAAAGGGGGCAGGGACCCAGCTCGGAGCCCCCCTTTTTTTTTTTACATAGTGTCTTGCTAGTTGGGTCGCCCAGGCTTCCGTGCAGTGGCGCAATCTTGCTTTAGTCTAAATTCCAGAGGGTCTTTGAGGAGCTCTGGATACTAACAGAGTGGGAGGGGACAGCTAGGTGGATCACTTGCTGGAGTTGCTTCAAAACTGGCTGTGGCCCTCCAGATGAAGGCAGGAAATAGACATTAACAGTGTTCTTTACATCAGGGGTCCCCAACCTTTGTGACACAAGAGACTGGTTTTGTGGAAGGCAATTTTTCCATGGATGGGGGTTGGGAAGACAGAGATGATTTGGCGATGAAGCTGCCCTACCTCAGATCATCAGGCGTCAGATTCTCAGGAGAAGCGCGCAAAGTAGATTCCTCGAATGCGCAGTTCACAATAGGGTGGGCGCTCTTACGAGAATCTGAGTCACGTCAGACCAGCTGAGTTCAGGCGGTAGTACTCCTTTGCCTGCCAGTCACCTCCTGCTGTGCCTCAGGGTTCCTAACAGGCCACCGACCGCTACCGGTTCTCTGCCTGGGAAGCTGGGGATCCCTGCTTTAAAAGGTTTAAAGGTTACGTTGTCTTAAGGGGTGAAGGAGGGATTTGGGATGTCCCTCGAGTGAGGCCGATGGCACCCGCATACTGCGAGGCTGGCTGGGGTGCTCTTTATGGCATGGGGCATATGTAACCTCTTTGCCTCATTTTCTCCTGCGCTGCCCAGACATCTCTCGGACTGTCTGCAGCATCAAGATCTGGACTTTAGAGCACGTTTTTCAGCACCCGTGGGAAACTGTTACAACAGCTGCAATGCATAAATACCCAAGCCCTGTGAACCTGAGCATGGTGTGGGATGACGTGTTGAACAGACGCATAGATCCCTCCGGAGAGCTGCACAGCTACAGACTTCTCCGCACAGAGTGGGAACTGCAAACCTGTTACTGGTGCAGCAAAACCCAAAACATATGTACTAGAATATTCTGTAGTTAATCCTGTAGAGAAAACAATGGAACTTAGATCTACTAATATTTCACTTACAAATACAATTTCAGTAGATGAGAGATTTATACCCAAACCACATCCTCAGGACACCCCCCCAAAAAAACTATTTTGACTCAAGAAGCCATAATCACTGAAGAGAGTGAGTCTCAGCAGTTACCTTGAAGGACTGATGGCAAGAACGATATCTTCAAATGCTAATAAAGGCCAAGAAGCACTGAAATGGGTCATACATAAATTACACGTTAAGACTGACGAATTGACAGCTTCCCCCAAGAGGAAGCATAAGAACTTTGATGGCAGCGGCGGCAGCAGCATTTGTAGAGAATTGACAATGAACGTGTGAAGACAACGTCAAGTACCCCACGTCTCTCCAAGCTGGCAATATATGTATTTTAAAAATATAAATACGTTTTAAGTAGAATTTTTAAAAGTAGACTGATATAAGGATGTAACATTACATCAAAACAAAGAGATGCATGACCTCTAAATAAAAGGGATCATCTGAAATTCGTGTTGTTTGAAATGACTGATTTTGAGGATTCCAGTATTTATGTGAAAATTTAATGATTTTTTGAAAGCAATCTTTTTTAACGTTCATTTTAACTTCAGGGTGCATGTACAGCTTTGTTAAATAGATCAACTTTCGTCATGGGGGTTTTGTTGTACACATTACTTTATCATCCAGATATGACGCCTCCTGCCCATTAGTTATTTTTCCCAATCCTCTCCCTCCTCCCACCATCCACCTTCAAAAGGCTCCAGTGTCTGTTATTCCCCTTTGTGTACATGTGTTCTCATTATTCAGCTCCAGCTTATAAGTGAGAACATACGGAATTTGTTTTTCTGTTCCTGCATTAGTTTGCTAAGGATAATGGCCTCCAGTTCTGTCTATGTTCCTGAAAAAGACATTATCTTGTTCTTTTTCATGGCTGCATTGTATTCCATGGTGTATATGTACTACATTTTATTCATCCAGTCTACCATTGATGAGCATTTTGGATGACTCCATGTCTTTGCTGTTGTGAATAGTGCTTCAATGAACATACACATACATGTGTCTTTATGATATGACAATTTATATTCATTTGGGTAATACCCAGCAATGGGATTTCTGGGTCAAATGATATTTCTGGTTTTTGGTCTTTGTTTTTCGCTAAGTTTGAAATAATTTACACTCACTAATGTCACATAAACAAAATTTTAACATTTTTTTAAAGTGCTTGGAAGGTGGCATTGACGTCGAATCAAGATAGAATTCTAAAACTTTTCACACATTGGACCCCTACCTGGCTTTGGTCCCATGCCAGAACAAAGCAGAGCCATGTCTTACATACACACAATTGCTCTGTTGCTATAAACTTCAACAGCTTGCATGAGAGAATTCAATTTAAAAGGAGAAACTGTAGTTTTCAAAGACATTAATTCGTATAAAATAACTTGCTCTGCTATAAACCATTATTAAAAACCAGTGTTTTAGTTTAGTACCTAAATATATTTGGAGCGAAAATTATCACTAAAATAATATATGTCTCTAATAAAAATATGCTTTTCTTGCAATAAAAAGTACTATATTGATTTGCTAAAGTTTTGCAACCTAATAAAAACATTATCTTTCTTGGATTTGTACTTCGTGATTTAATATGCTGTGGCATGGGCTGGTTGATTATGTTAACTGGAAAAATAAATTCATTACTTGAAAATCAAAGCAAAACAAATAACAAGGAATGGAGGCAGATTACAGAGGACCAGAGGAAGACTCTTAGCGTTGTGCCTTCTGAGTTGACAGCCACAGGGTTCCAGGGCATTAATTCCAGATCAGACAATTCCAGGCAGCTACAGAAGTCTGCCCCGGTGGGTCTCGCCCGGGATCTGGAAGCGCAAGATTAAGGTGCCAGTGATTCGGCTCCTGGTGAGGGCTCTCTTCCCGTCTTGCCGATCGCCGTGTTGTAGCTGTGTTCTCACATGGCACAGAGAAAGAAGGAGAGGCAGAAAGGGGGAGAAAGTGAGAGATGGAGAAGGGTAGAAAATGAGAGAGACGTATTATCTCTTTCTTTTCTCGTAAGGGCACTAATCCCATTATGAAAGCCCAACCCTCATAACCTCATCTAAACTCAATTGTCTCCCAAAGGCCCCATCTCTAAATACCACTACCTTGTGGATTAGCAAAACAAAAATTATCATGAATTTTGGGGAAGACAATTCAGTCCATAGCACCAAGTCTATGTGATGCTCGCTCTCATAATCTCTGCCCATCTCAGGACCTACAGCAACTAAGACTCATTTCTTTCTGTAGGCATTTCAGAAGACTGTGATATAAAAATGTGCTGTAGAGAATATATTCATTTGGGACTTTGAAACTCTCCTGTTCCCTCAAATGCATTAACTAATAAATAAATTAGTGTTAACATCTAGTTTATGGGTTCTGATCTAACACCCATAAACTAGATGTTGATACTAATTTATTTATTTATAAATTTATTATTAATTTGTTGTAATAAAATAGTTGATTAATTTTGAGACAGTGTCTCACTCTAACACCCTGGATTATTTGGGTTACTTCAGTGCCCCTCTGGCAGGTGGTATTGTTTCACATTCATTGCCTGCCTATATGGGGGCAGGTATACAGGCATCCATTGGGTCTATTCCTTTTTATTCTTTGATTACCTTCCAGACTGGGACCTTATTCTTATTCAACTCATTGAGATTCACTAATGCTTAAATCGTAGCATAGATTTTATTTCACATTAATGGGTTCAAAAGTGTGACTAATGCCCTATGTCATAATTCTTTTTAAATCAGAAATGACTCAGACATTCAATGGTATCTGAAATAATTTTAAGATTTTTAAGTTACATTAAAAATTCACCTACAAGCATTGATTTTATATATATTTACTCAATTTATTCATTTGTAGCAGTTTATCTACATTAGTTGTTAGAACTGAGACATTAGGCAAAGATAATCATCGCTCAAAGTTTTTGTTGTTGTTGTTAACCATTTGCATAGTCTGTGAATATCAGGTGTTTGCCTAAGCAAAAATCTTAAACACACAGGCATTTTTGCTGATAATTCAGAAAAATTAGCTGTTCTTATGGAGCCAACAATGTTAAATTAGCCTTATTTATCAAAAAAGTCATTCAAAGAAAGAGTATTCTGTTTTTGGTTGAGTTTATGTTCTTATAACATTCACGTCAAATCCTTGCACTTTAAAATATCTAGCAAAGGCAAATATAAAATTCTTCTAATTAGTAAACCCAGACAAAAATGTATGCTGACAATTCTGAAGAGTTTTCTGTTTTTATTTTATCAATAATTTTAAGGCAAATTTGTTATTAAAGATTACTAAATTCACATAAATTTGAAAAGCATTTGGGCTTTCTTACTATATTTATGAGCACTCATTTACTTATAAACCAATGTGATTCCATTGTAGACATAATATATAATACATGTAACATACATAGAAACACATATCCATACACACAAAGATCAAATAGATGTTACCGTGAAACTCTAGCCATGACATGGCATCATAAACTCTCTATTTTACAGAAGACAGCTGGATCCAAATTATTTTTGACAAAATTGCGACCTATCCTCATGACTAAACTTTATCTGCCCTGATAGGTAATCCAATTAATGTTGTGGACAAAAACTTTAGGTAAAGCAGTTTCCATAGCAGTTTTATTTTTAAAACTTTTTTAAACCTTTTTTTTTTGTAAGTTTCAAATACATTTCCAATTTTTGCTTCTTAGATAGAACTGACTGAACTGCATACAAAAATCAAGCTCTCCAATAGCCTTGAATTAGCAGTATTATAAACACTGAGAGCACAAAAATGGGCCTTAGCTTCTTCTCAGTTTGGGAAGATGTTACAGTGCCAGGATTATCTCATAACAATTGTAATCGTGAACAGAATCTGATAAATCAAAATGAGCAATCAGGAAGGGGCATCTGTGGAGGGAATCCTTTGGTGGTCAACAACATCCATATGGGGTGAAGTTGCCTGACTACTCAACGATTGTTGGTCACTGCTAGTTTCACCCTTTCAGTGATTAAATGTCAAAATACCTGACAATACCAAGTGTTAGAGAATATATGAAACTTTAGAGTATCTTATGTATTGTAAGTGGGAACATGTGTGGTACCATCACTTTGAAAAAGAATCTGTTGTCTTATGAAGCTGCAAGTCACATATCTCAAAACCTACCAATTCCATTTCAGAGTACACTCCCAAAAAAGTTCTTGCACATAAATGCACACCAGGAAATATGTAAATGTTGGTATCTTTGCTTTTAACAGTGACAAAAATCTGATGGAAAGGGAGGATCCAAAACTCCGTTATTAGGAGAGTGGATGAAAATTATTATGGTATATTTTCAAAATGGAATATTTTACAAAGTTCAAATAAGTAAATTAAATTACTCAAAAGTCTGGCTGCATCATAACAATATAATGTTCAGTTAAAAAAAGATTGATAAGACTATCTAGAGCATGGTTATATTTTATAAAGTTAATATTTTTTAAATATCCATTAAAATACGTAGCTACATATCGACAAATAGATATAAATTAAAAATAAGTAATTGAATAATGAACTCAGAATTCACATTGGTTATGTTGATTTAGAGAGCTGGGAGAAGGGATACAAAAAATCATATCCATAAAAAATTAGATTGGAAGATAGACCTTAAATTTACACCAAAAATAAATTCCTTAACACTGAATGGCAAAATTACATTTATCCATCCATCCACAGACAAAACTGTACCACCTAAAATCTCCCTGAGTGAGGCTGTACCTCTACAAAATAGAGACAATGGAAAAGCAAGCACACTACAAAACTACCACAAAGTGTATTTTCCAAGCAAAGCAGGCTAAAAGAAAGGGAACAGAATTGGAGGGACTAAACTTTCTATGTCCAGGTCCCCTCCCAAACTCTGCGTCAGACAATATTTGAATTAGATAATTCTCTGTGCCATGATTTCCAAATGAGAAGTAAATAAAGTAAAGTAGAAAGTACACTTGGCAGAGGGCCTGGCACAAATCACCATTCAATATGAACTACTCAATCTTGGGGGACAACTAAAAAGTGGGACAAGAATGTAAAATTGCTTATGAGAAGTTACTTTACAGAAATTGGAGAGGGAAAATAATTTCCCCATGTAAACAATTTTTTTCAATGTTTTGAAGTACTCTGTAAAAAGACAAATGCAATCATGTTAATATATTTTAAAAATTGCAACTCTAAACTCCTTGCTATTGACAATAAGTAAACAAAATAAAATAACACCAAGAATTGAAAATAAAGAACGGAATACCTGAATTTAATCATTTTGAGATAAGTCTTTTGCCATTCTCATATCTCTGAAACAGGTATATATTTTAAATCTAGTGGTCTTTCAGGGCTGTGACATAGTTTAATTAGCAGATTTTTCTTAGTAGTATTGAAATAATGACACATCTTACAATGACTAGTTTCTTAGATTCAGGAAATTATAATTCCAGACAAATGTTAAGCCAAAGAAGACCAGTGTACCTCTAGTACTACATTGGCTTAGCCTCACTCTTCAAATCACTTAGCTTGCTGAAGAATCCAATTAGGTCCTCTGAAACAAAAAACAACAAAAACAAACAACAACAACAAAAAAACAAGACAAACCCAACACAAAAGATGTGTCTGATTGTAACAGGACTAACAGTTTTGTATACCTGCTGTGCAACAACATAAATATATACTGAAACACTGAAACAGCAGGGCTTGCAGCAGAGAAAGAATTTAATGATAGCAGGGCAGCCAGGTAAGGAAATAGGAGGGACCCTCAAATTCACCTCCCTGAGAAGTTCTGGTCTGGAGGTTTTTGTTTGTTTTGTTTTGTTTTGTTTTTAACAGAATCTTGCTCCATCACCCAGGCTGGAGTGCAGTGGTGTGATCTCGGCTCACTGCAACCTCTGCCTCCCGGGTTCAAGCGATTCTCCTGCCTCAGCCTTCTGCTGCTTCAGCCTCCTAAGTGGCTGGGATTACAGGTGTGCACCACCACACCCGGCTAATTTTTGTATTTTTAGTAGAGATGGGTTTTCACCATGTTGGTCAGGCTGGTCTTGTACTCCTGATCTCGTGATCCACCCGCCTCGGCCTCCCAAAGTGCTGGGATTATAGGAGTGAGCCACCAAGCCCGGCCCAGATCTGGAGTTTTTAAGGAGATTGTGGAGAGCAAGAGACTGAAAAATTGGGGTCATTGATTGTTTGGGGTAAAGGGGATGAAATCATCAAAATACAGAAACTGCATTCTTCAGTGAGTCAGCTCCTCATGGGATCTTTCAGGTTAGCTGGCATCAATAGTTTTATCAGTCTTCAGTACATAAAAAAATATCTCAAATGTCCCAACCTGCAGGACAGTCCAACGGACCCTGAAAGGGGGAGTGGGAATGGAGGAGACAAGAAAACACGAGAAATGGAGACAAGACAAATAGCCTGATCAAGTCTCGTTTAATAATGGTGGTGCAATGCCTTATATAGGCTGGCAGAGGAAGAGGTTGGGCCAGGGCGGTGACGGGGGGCCGGGTCTTCTCAAATTACAATTGCGCATGCGCCGTGGGTTTGTAATTTTCCCGGGCGCAGGATCTCACCTGCGCCATAGGCTGCATATCTTTCTTTCTTTTTTTTTTTTTTTTTTTTGAACTTTCATTATGTCTTTATTATTATTTTTTTTTATTATACTTTAAGTTCTAGGGTACATGTGCATAACGTGCAGGTTTGTTATATATGTATACATGTACCATGTTGGTGTGCTGCACCCATCAACTCGTCAGCTCCCATCAATTCATCATTTATATCAGGTATAACTCCCCAATGCAATCCCTACCCCCTCCCCCCTCCCCATGATAGGCCCCAGTGTGTGATGTTCCCCTTTCCGAGTCCAAGTGAGCTCATTGTTCAGTTCCCACCTGGCTGCATATCTTTCTAGGCGCGAAAAGGTTAGCACGGGAAGGGTTTGGGCGCGGGTGGGAAAGGTTTGGGCGCCCGCGGGAAAGGTTTAGGCGCGCACGGGAAAGGTTTTAGGCGCGCGGGAACAGGTTATAATGAAGAACCCGGAAATGTGCCATTTTGTCTCCGCTTTGCGGAGATCAAGCAACAGAGGTCGGCTAATTCCGGGCCTCATGGCTCCGGACAGGTCCCCCCTTTTTTAATATATAATAGTGGCTAGAAGATTATCCCTCGGGAACTGCGCCTGTCTTAGGTTGGAGTAATACATCTCATCACTGGTACCCGTCATGGGATTAGGCAGTAGCTTATGACGGCCCTCCTGTCTTAGGTTAGTGAGAGATGATACTCTCTTACCCGTCATTGGCTGTCCAGTTCAGCGCATAGGGAAGGTGGTCATAATGGGTGTGTGAACCACCGCAATCTTCTTGTTCCAGGCAATGATAATGGACCCGTATAGGTTTCGCTTGGATAGCCTCGACTTGTTGCTTAATGAATGTCATGAGCTTATTGAAGACCAAAGGTCCTACAGAGTAAGAGCAATAGGCAAAGCAGGGGGCCTAGGAATGGCATAAGATAGGGAAGGAGTCCATGGAACCCAGGCCAAAACGGGTTATTGGCCATCTCTTTTTGTCGTCTTTCTAGGTCTTCTTGTAGACGCTTGATCTTATCTCTGACAATTCCGGACTTGTTGGCGTAGAAACAGCACTTTTCCTGTAAAGCTAAGCAGATGCCTCCCTGTTCTGCAGTTAATAAGTCTAGGCCTCTTCTATTTTGGAGCACTACTTCTGCCAGAGAATCTACTTGATCTTGTAGATCTTGTATAGTACTAGAGATGGCCTGCATATCTAAGATCAATTGGCGAGACAATTTGGTGTATTGAGTAACAGAAACCCCTAGGCCTGTAGCCCCAGTTGCTACGGCAGTAGTTATGCCTAATCCTGCAAGTAAGGGGATAAATTGTATTGCCCTTTTGTTTCTTCCTAAAAATGTAATGTCATTCCTATATTTTAAGAAAGCTATGTAAGTATTTTGCTTTTATGACATTAGGTAGGAATGCTGCACCACTGCCCAGCAGCTTTATTAAACAATTAAAACAAAATGTTAAGATTGACCATTACTCTTCTCCATATATTGGGCAAAAAACTAAGAGGGAAGAGGAAAATCAGTGACCTTTCAAAACTGATGATCTTTATCAGCAGAACTAGACTGAATTTCATTACATTTTAGAATGAACAGCTCTCAACAACAAATTATCAAGATGTTTAAAAGTAAAAGATTCACAAGTTGAAGTCTGAATAATGATACTGCAAAAACAAGTCAAGATTGCAGACAAAGCATCCAAAAATATCACTGTGGTTTTACCTTGGACACAACCATGGTCTGTTACAAAAGTAGATCATACATACAAAGGTATAAAGAACATTAAGTTTTTCATTCAAATTCGGAAGCAAAAATAACCTAAGTTGTGCACTATTGCCTTAGGAAAGGGAAGGGGAAGGGTGAGGGATAAGTGAACAGTCAACTCAGTATCAAACTTGAGAAAGTAAAGTCACTTCTGTGCAGTTTTGAGTTTACAAATATGCTTATAAAGAGGAAAAGTGGTAAAATTATACTTAATGTTCAAATTTATTAAGTTGTAGTCTCAATACAATTTCTGTACTTGAAATGGCTTTGGGCCACTGGCTGATCTATCTCTGAGGTCCAGACTAGCTGGTCGTTTTCAAATGGCAATTTTATATTCCTTTGTTCAGATTCCAAGGGAGTTTAGGTTCAGCTCATGGTCTTTAGGAATGTTTAGAGATTATTGCCACCACTCCATAGCCAAGCTGACCAACTTTTGCTCACTTATATCATTCTAGTCTTTCAAAACTATTTTCCCCATACACATGTGCAGTAATTCTAATAAAGGAGTTTTGCCTCCTCTGCAGTGTAGAGGTAATGGTAATGAAGACACCTGCATTGGAATCACAAACTATTCCTCAAAAAAATACATCAGACTACTAGAAATGTCATTCAGGCAGTGGATTTGAATAGCAAACTTGGGGAGGGAAGATTAACTGTGAAACAAAAATATACAAAACATTCAAATGCAGAACAAAGGGTCTATGCTACTAAAAATGCCCATGACATTAAACACTCCACAAACCCCCCATCTGTTGTTTTAACCTAAAAATTCTATTGGCTAACTTATACAATAATTTTGATTAATAACCTGAGAAGTTAAAATCTTGAAAGTGGCAAAAGCAAACCGAGAGAGCATCCCTTACTTATTGGTACCATGTTATCAAGTCACTTTTTCTGGGTAGCCCTGGTTATTAAATCTCCAAATTCTAAATTATACTATCTCTTTCTGTCCTTAATTTCTGCAATCTAGTGATTAAAGACTGATGCAGTTCTTCGAGCTTTATTTGCTCTTCAAGTTGTGCAATCTTTTCTCTAAACTCCTCTTTTGGGTCTATTACTGCCATAACTGCGGGGGCAGAAGCCTTATTATAGGGAGGAGGATAAGTAAAAGTTTGTGGCCAGTCAGAACTATGATATTTTGCTGCCCCTTCCTCCAAATTATCCCAGTCTACTTCTGAACGGTTAAGGTTATTTTTACTTTTGTTTTCATTAGTTGTAGGTAAAACTGGGTATTTTCTGGCCTTTTCCTTATTTGATGTTTCTATATTTGTTATTGAGGGGGCCCCAGCCTCCTCTTCGTCGCTCTGTAGTGATATCAAGTCTATTTCTTTACTAGGTGTGGGTTTTTCGAGGTCAGTTTGGGAGCTGCCTCTTAATATTTCCTCAGTCTGAGTAACCACCGCCATTACCTCAGGATCTTTTTCTTTTTCCTTTTTATCTATTATATCTCTGATTAAGTTCCAATAGGAAAAGGCTGTCACCGGGACCTCCTCTGGTCCAAAAGTACTATAATAATCTTGAAAACAGTCTCCCACTCTACGCCACCTCTTTATGTCAATGGTTCCCTCTTGTGGAAACCAAGGGCAGGTATCCTTTACAAAATCAAAAAATTTAAACAAATCATTACTTTTAACCTTTACTCCTCATGCTTTTAAAGCCTCTTTTAATTGCCCTACATAAATCTGATGCTGGCTTAATTCTTGTCCCATAATCAGGCACTATTACTTACGTCTGGTTCCAACGCGGCAGGTTCCCGCGACGTCCGGAGGAGTTTTTCTTCCACTTTCACTTTCGGCCGACTTTAGTGCCTTCTTCCTCACTTTTTCCCCCATGTCCAGGTCCCTGTTCGGGCGCCAGGTGTCCCGACCTGCAGGACAGTCGAACGGACCCTGAAAGGGGGAGTGGGAATGGAGGAGACAAGAAAACACGAGAAATGGAGACAAGACAAATAGCCTGATCAAGTCTCGTTTAATAATGGTGGTGCGATGCCTTATATAGGCTGGCAGAGAAAGAGGCTGGGCCAGGGCAGTGACGGGGGGCCGGTCTTCTCAAATTACAATTGCGCATGCGCCGTGGGTTGGTAATTTTTCCAGGCGTAGGATCGCACCTGCGCCTTAGGCTGCATATCTTTCTGGGCGCGAAAAGGTTTGCGCGCACGGGAAAGGTTTGGGCGCGCGCGGGAAATGTTTGGGCGCGCGCGGGAAAGGTTTAGGCGCGCGCGGGAAAGGTTTAGGCGCGCGCGGGAAAGATTTTAGGCGCGCGTGGGAACAGGTTATAATGAAGAACCCGGAAATGTGCCATTTTGTCTCCGCTTTGCGGAGATCAAGCAACAGAGGTCGGCTAATTCCGGGCCTCATGGCTCCGGACACTCAAATGGAAACCTTAGCATTTTACAATGTTCAAGGTGTTCTCTACAGAGTAGTTAAAGGAAACTGTAATCTTGTGACAGGGTCTGCATAATTATTCTCATAATTTGGAGCAATAAGTACCAAAGAACTTTCAGCAAGAAGGTCAGAGAGCAAGGTGACCTAATCATTAATGCTGAATGTACTGCAGGCTGGATATATTTTTTATTCTCCTTCTTCCATTTTCCCTGATTAACTTTATAAAGTTTATAGGAATGGTTTCACGACTGTCATTTCCATTTGGAAATTAATTTAAAGGAAAAATGTTAAAACTGGTAGTTACTGATGAAAGGAATTGCAGCAGAAGTAGGAATAACAGAGGACGGAGAATAACTAATAAAAAATGCATATAATCACATAACATATAAGGGTCTTGCAAAAAATACTATAAAAAACATGACATTAGCTCAACATATTTGCCCTTTAGGTGTGAAAATTATAACCTCCTTTTAATCTGGATAATGTAATATAGACAAAAAATAGAAAAATTACAGGCCAGAAACAGTGGCTCATCCTTGTAATCCTAGCACTTTGGGAGGTCAAGTGGGGGCAGATCACTTAAGGTCAAGAGTTCAAGACCAGCCTGGCCAACACAGTGAAACTCCGTCTCTACTAAAAATACAAAAATTAGCCAGCCATGGTAGCAGGCGCATGTAATCCCAGCTACTCAGGAGGCTGAGGCACAAGACTCACTTGAACCCGGCGGGCAGAGGTTGCAGTGAGTGGAGATTGTACCACTGCACTCCAGACTGGGAGACAAAGTGAGACTCCGTTTCAAAAGAAAAAAAAAAAAAAATTTAAGGTACAATTTTAGGTAAGGGGTAGGATTCTTCTTTTTCAAAACCCAACCTAATTATTTCTTTACTCATCTCCCTACTTGATATGAACACCTGATGAGCTGGAACTTCAATCCAACTCCAGCATGAACTACTTTTGTGATCTTGGACTGTGGTGTAAACTCACTGAGCCTCATCTTTAAACCAAGCAATACCTCTTTGATATGCTAAAACATCAAATATAAGTGTATTTTGTCTAGGCATGCCTGACACACAGAGTTTCTAGAGGAAAGATCCTGCCCTCCAAGCCCTGGTGCAACAGTCATCACCATACCCATTCCTGGGATCCCTGACTGTACTTCCTGCTTCCTGGATATCTTTTCAAATAATGTATTATATTTTATTTCTATTATTTCATTGTGTAGCAAACACCACTGTTAGGAATAAATTTGAAAATATATTTGGAAATGCAAAATGGCAAAAGACATTACATCCCTCATCCATGGTGCAACATGAGCACATGCAGCCGAGACTCCATCCACTTCTTTTTTGGATACTGATCTCCTTGGTCTGAACACTGCAGTGTCTTCTGCCAGGCTCACAATTACTAATTCCCATTTAATGTCTTCATTCTCAGATATATTTTTTGGAATATTTTCTTTTATGTATATTTTTATTTAAAATTTTAACTGAAAAAACAAAATTATATTATTTATGGAATAAAACATGATTGACATATGTATACATTGTAGAATGATTAAATCAATGTATATATTTTAGAATGATTAATTCAAGTTAATTAATATATTCCTTACCTCACATACTTATATCGTAAGAACATTTAAAATCTATTAGCAATTTTCAAGTATACAATACACTGTTAATTATTATAATCACCATCTTATACAATAGATTTTGTGAACTTATTCCTCCTTTCTAACTGGAATTTTGTATCCTTTGAACAACATCTACTCAATACCTTCTACACCCCAGCACCTGGTAATCACCATTCTAATCTCTACTTCCATGTGTTTGATTTCTTTAGATTCCATACATAAGTGAGCTCATGCAGTACTTGCCCCTCTATGCCTGGCTTATTTTACTTAATATAATGTCTTCCAGGTTCATCCATGTTGTTACAAAGAACAGGATAGCCTTCTATTTATGGTTGAATAGTATTGTCTCATGGACATCTAACACATTTTCTTTATCCCTTCATCCCTTGGTGGACACCTAGGTTGATTTGGCTCTTATGAACAGTGCTACAATAAACACAGAAGTGCAGATAGCTCTTTGACATACTGATTTTACTCCCTTTGGCTATATAATAAGCAGTAGAATTACAGGATCATATGGTAGTTCTATGCTTAATCTTTTGAGGAACTTCCATATTGTTGCATATGGCTGGACTAATTTACATTACCACCAACAATATACAAGAGTTTCCTTTTGGCCGAGTGTGGTGGCTCACATCTGTAATCCCAACACTTTGGGAGGCTGAGGTGGGCAGATCACGAGGTCAGGAGATTAAGACCATCCTGGCTAACATGGTGAAACCCCGTCTCTACTAAAATACAAAAAATGAGCTGGGCATGGTGGTGAGTGCCTGTAGTCCCAGCTACTTGGGAGGCTGAGGCAGGAGAATTGCTTGAACCTGGGAGCTGGAGGTTGCAGTGAGCCAAGATCGCGCCATTGCATTCCATCCTGGGCAACAAGAGTGAAACTCTATCTCAAAATAAATAAATACATAAATACCTAAATGACTTTTTTCTTATTTTTTACACATTTTATTATACTTTGCCATGCCCTAGGTTTTTGCCCCCAGTTTTCCAAGTGCAGAAGTGAATGTAACTACCTCACACCCACTGGGATGACTATTGAAAAAAACCAGAAGAATGTGGAGCACCTGGAACATTTGTACACTGCTGGTAGGAATATAAAATGATGCAGCCATGATGGAAAACAGCATAACAGTTCCTCCAAAAATTCAAAATAGAATTAGCATGAGATTCGGCAATTCTCTTGCGGGGGATATACACAAACATTTGAAAGCAGGCAGTTGAAGGTATTTATAAATCTGTGTTCATAGAAGCACTATTCACAAAGGCCAAAAAAATGAAGGCAACCCAAGTGTCCATCAATGGATGAATAAATAAACAAAATGGAGTATGTACATGCAATGGAACATTATTTAGCTTCAAAAAGAAAGAAAATTCTGATACATGCTGCAACATGGATTTACCTGGAAAACATGTTAAGTAAAACAAACCAGTCAAACAGGACAAATTCTGCATGGTTCACTTGTGTGAGGTACGTAGAGTAGACAAATTTATAGCGACAAAGTAGAATGATGGTTTGCAAGAACTGGAGTTTGCAAGAAGCTGAAACCAGCTTCCTCGGGTCACCAGGAGAATTCTCCCAATAAGCACTCACCAACTGGCGCTGCTGCTTCTCTCAGGGTTCATTCTGCAGACACCTAGAGTCCACTTCCAGGAATTCTTTGCACTTCTGGTCCCAAGGAATTCCCATTCTTGCTTTTAATGAAGACTATACGTTTTCTTTTCTTTTCTTTTCTTTTCTTTTCTTTTC
The DNA here is from genome assembly GCF_002776525.5 of Piliocolobus tephrosceles. NCBI lineage: Eukaryota > Metazoa > Chordata > Mammalia > Primates > Cercopithecidae > Piliocolobus > Piliocolobus tephrosceles. The sequence goes on from NC_045437.1 coordinate 42,045,735, forward strand.
TTTTCTTTTTTTTTTTTTTTTTTGAGACCGAGTCCCGCTCTGTCGCCCAGGCTGAGTGTAGTGGCTGGATCTCAGCTCACTGCAAGCTCCGCCTCCCGGGTTTACGCCATTCTCCTGCCTCAGCCTCCCGAGCAGCTGGGACCACAGGCGCCCTCTACCTCACCCGGCTAGTTTTTTGTATTTTTTTTACTAGAGACGGGGTTTCACCGTGTTAGCCAGGATGGTCTCGATCTCCTGACCTCGCGATCCGCCCGTCTCGGCCTCCCAAAGTGCTGGGATTACAGGCTTGAGCCACCGCGCCCAACGTTTTCTAATGTTAGTAATATTTGCCTCTTGTTTGTCTTGATTTGACATTGCACTGGAGTGTGCAGGTTCATTTCTCCAAATTTGGGACTGGATGGAAACTCTTTGAAAACCAAGTTATTTTCCAGTATCTTACAAAGAATGGACATTATTTTTATCTGTCTTTACTAAAAAAATGAAGAAGAAAAGGCCTGGTGAGGTGGCTCATGCCTGTAGAAATGTGATGCTTCCAAAATCAAATGAGTGAAAGTTAAAACCAACATGTATATTTTCCCTGAGAAACTACAAAGATCATTTAATGATACCCAATATTACTAGAGATGTGTGCAAAATGCACTCTATTTTTATACAAGTATTTATACAATTTTGCCTCAGCAACTACAAAGATCATTTAAATTATTATACCCAATGTTACTGAAGGTGTGGGGCAAAATACACTCTAGTTTTGACAAGCATTTTATGAATTAAGTACTATATTTTCAAGAACAATATAGGAGTATCAATTAAATTTATCATACATAATCATAATCAGAGGGTTTTTTTTTTTTTTTTTTTTTTTTTTTTTTTTTTTTACTTTGAGGACTGTGTCCTTTAAAGGCTTTCCCACATGGAAAGAATGGTTACAGACAAAACTTAAAGAGTGAAGACTTTCTAACAATAAGAAAACAATAATCACAATACATATAGCCTTATCATGGTTCAGGGCAGGATCTCCTTGCAAATGAGTATAGATACAAAATTTATACTCTATAAAAAAAAATCCAAAACATTACCTTTCAAAACTCTAGGAACTTCCAAGTTGTTAATAAGGAAACTTATTATGGGACTCTATTTGATACTTCCACTTTCAAATTATTACAGAAATATTTGAAACTACTTCCCCTTGCCAATGATGAAGTATTACTCTCCAAATTTGGGGGAAGTAAAGATTTTTTTAAAATTCTTGGCACCCTTTAAACTTTCTTCTTTCTTGCCTTTCTCAGATACTTTTTTTTTTTTTTCTTTTTAAACAGGGCCTCACTCTGTCACCCAGACTGGAGTGCAGTGGTGCAATCTCAGCTCAAGGCAACCTACCTCCACCTCCCAGGTTCAAGTGATTCTCCTGACTCAGCCTCCCGAGTTGCTGGGATTACAGGCACATGCCACCACACCTGGCTAATTTTTATTTTTTATTTATTTTATTTTATTTATGTATTTATTTTTTTGAGACGGAGTCTCACTCTGTTGCCCAGGCTGGTGTGCAGTGCCGAGATCTCGGCTCACTGCAAGCTACCCCTCCGGGTGTCACGCCATTCTCCTGCGTCAGCCTCCCGAGTAGCTGGGACTATAGGCGCCAGCCACCGCTCCCGGATAATTTTTTGTATTTTTAGTAAAGACGGGGTTTCACCATGTTGGCCAGGCTGCTCTTGAACTCCTGACCTCAAGTTATTCACCCACCTCGGCTTCCCAAAGTGCTGGGATTACAGGCGTGAGCCACTGCGCCCAGCCTCAGATAACTTTATTAGAAATAAAGGCCAATCGGAAATGAACCCTAAGTATTTAAGAACCATTAACGTCCCTGCTAGATGTCATTTTCATCAATTCCTCATATGTGTGAACATGCTTTAGCCAAAGACCATCAGAAACTGAATTAGAAGTTGAAGAAACTGGGTTTATTACTCCTCACCCAAGAACTTATCAGGGAGATCCACGAGCTGTCTCAAAATGAGGGTGTTAAAAAGGACATTTTAGTGGATTCAGGCTTGTGTTTGGTGATTTGAGGTATATAAAAAAATCACTGAAAAAGAACAATTACATAAAGTAATTGTAATTAATATATAATGAACATTTACATTGTGCTAGAGTGTTCTAAGATCTTTCAATAGTATATAACTCAGGGAAAAAAAATGGACACCATGATTAGTGTAATATGCCATTCAGTTTACTGAAAAGGAATATGAAGCATAAGATTTCATTTTACTTCTGAAATGTTACACCTTATAGTGTATAAGTGATGGAGACCTGGTTTCCTAGGTCTTCGCCACCAAGGTATACAGCTCTAGTCGCTTGGCTTTACAGCCTTTAGGTAATCATTGCCTATCTAAGCTGTCCCACTCACATTTCAACTAGTCAACTTGGTTCTGCCAACCCACCCTGCAGAACAACAATTTGTAGAGTTGGGAACTACAACACCACTTCCCAGGCACTTGTCAGAGCCCAGGAAGAACTTGGAAAGATAACAGCTTTTGGCCAAAGACAGTCCTACCAAGTATGTGCTTGGATTGAAGAATCAAGGAGTGTAAGCAGGAGGAGTACTGGCTTCTTTCCTACCCGCACTCCTTACCCAGCCAGAGACCTCTGACTTGGTCTTAATCCTAAAACAGCAACAATCGAACAAAACAAAAGAAACAAAAGGTATTTGATGTTTCTCTGTTATTTTATTGAGAAAGCCAATCAAATTGACAAAGAATCGTGAAGGCAAACTTTTTTAAAGAACATGGATAGACATTGTTATTATTATTGTTGTTGTTGTTGTTGTTGTTGTTGTTGACATGGAATCTCGCTCTGTTGCCAGGCTGGAGTGCAGTGGCAGGATCTCGGCTCACTGCAAGCTAGTCCTCCCCGTTCAAGCGATTCTCCTGCCTTAACCTACCGAGTAGCTGGGACTGCAGACGCGCGCCACCACGCCCGGCTAATTTTTGTACTTTTAGCGGAGACGAGGTTTCATCATGTTGGCCAGGATGGTTTGATCTCCTGACCTCGTGATCCACCCTCCTCGGCCTCCCAAAGGGCTGGGATTACAGGTATGAGCCACCGCACCCGGCTCGGATAGACATTATTGTAACTGATAATTTTTTCCAAAAGGATGATCCAGTAGAAGCTCTAAAATCTCAGGTAGCCTAGTCCCCGTAATCCCTGGATAATGCAGCCCGGAGAGTAGGCAGAAGTAAACATCAGTTCTTCCCCAGGAGGGAGGAGAAAGCCAAGTGCAGCATCCGCGAACGTGGCACTGCAAAGGATGTCATTCCTAAATATCCAACCCTCGGGGTTCTTCCTTTGCAGGAGTCTGTTCTTTTTACCCCGTAGTCGAACCTAGGCAGGCAGCGTGAGGTGGAGTTGGCAAACGTCCTGCAACTCCACGACCCATGAAGAGCCGCGATGGTACCAGTAGCGGTGCTAGGACCCAAAAACTAACGAAACTGCTCAGGAGAAGCGACAAGCTCGATCCACCAGCGGTGCTGCCACCGATATCAATCCTGCTTAGACGAATGAGCGGCGCTATGACTGAGAAAGTGCCAGTCCGAGGAACCAGGGGTACTGGGACATAGTGAAAAGAGTTAGCCAGCTTTAGGGAGACTGTAAGGGAAGGGTCCCCAGAGAACCTCCGACTGGTGTTTTGTGCAGATAAGGGAACTTGCACAGGGGACTTGCCTGAATTTGCCTGCTGCGGACTAACAGCGCGCATGCGCACTGGGGGAACAGACCGGGGCCACCCGGAATTCTCGCCTTATACAATCAGGGAACCTAGCCCCATCAGCTTTCATATAAAAGCCTTTGTATTCAACTGTGAAAGTAGCCACCGGCAACCTGCTTTGAGGACCCCTGTTTTTGATAAGACCTTTCGTTTGCGCTTAATAAATTCTACTCCACTCATTCTTCGATATCCGCGTGCCCATTTCCTCCTGATTGTGAGACAAGGACCCGGATATAGCTGAGCTTAGAAGCAGCAATCCTGCATCAATAGCAAATTCCGACACTGAACAACTAGCGGCGTACCCAGCGGCAATCTTTATTTTTGGGGCAGTTAAGGTATTGCCACCAAGAAATTGCAGTCTCTGAGAAATATCGGGGGTTGGAAGGTTGTACGGTGCTTCCACCTAGAAAGCACCTACCCAATGAAACACGCCTGTGGCAGAAAAACCTAGCCCAAGCCCTTCCAGCGAAAGTGTTGAAAGAGCGCCTCCTTGGCCAATCACCGGGCTGAGACCGTGAGCCAGCCAGCTCCGGGAAACTGGCCGTGCTAGGAGAGAGGAAGCGTTACCACAAAGCACTTCTGAGTCTCGTGAACGAGAAGCGTTCTGGGTTTTTTTGTTTTGTTTTTGAGAAGGAGTCTCGCTTTGTCGCCCAGGCTGGAGTTCAGTGGCGCAGTCTCGGCTCGTTGCAACCTCTGCCACCTGGGTTCAAGAATACTGCCTCAGCCTCCCGAGTAACTGGGATTACAGGCATCCGCCACCACGCCCAGCTAATTATTGTATTTTTAGTACAGACGGGATTTCACCCGTTGGCCAGGCTGGTCTCGAACTCCTAATCTCGAGTGATCCACCCCCCTCGGCCTCCCAAAGTGCTAGTATTACAAGTGTGAGCCACAGCGCCCGGCTGAAACGTTCTGTTTTGTTCAGCGCTTCCAATCGTGCAGCAGCGCAGAAAACACCGAGTCTCCGCTATTGGCGAAAGTGCTGATGCGAAACTGCTGGCTCGACATAGAAGCAGAGCCGCGGAAGAGAACTCTAGACACTAGGCACCAGCTCTGCTCCCCGGCTCAGGGGAGAAGGCTAGTTAGTAGGAAGCTGAGACATGATACTTAAAATCAGTAGAAGAAATTATGCAACATTTACTCTCCTGGGGAGGGCAGTGGGTAAGAAAAAATAAAATACATAACATTTAAATAAAAAATAAAATAATTAAATTTTTAAAGCAAACAGAAATGAAAATAAAATACACCAGTAATCTCGCTCCCAGAACGAGACACATTAAAAAAAATTGTTTTGAGTATACAAAACAGACAAATAACCCTACAAAGAAAGTGCAGTGTTGAACGGCGCGATCCTACGGCTGCATTTGTATTAGCACTAACCCTGTGCCTCTTGCGCCTATCCGAAATTTCCTCGGATTAAGAAGAAACAGCCATGGCTAAACCGGTATTTGCGACACCAAAAAGTTACTGTAGACTAGACACCTCAACTTCTACATGAGTGAAAAATCACAAGCATAGCCAGGGCGAGAATCTCTACTATGAAATCAAACTTGGTATGACTAAAAGATTTCAGGCACTGTTAAAAAATTTTTAAATTACATTCTCCAGTACCCAGATTTGTACAGGACTTTAAAACCGCTCTTACGGCTGTAATGGGGGTTCCTATTACAAAACAGGAACTTGCAACGACTACAAATATGTAGGCACGGTTAAAGCCAGCCAGCATTGTTATTACAATTAGAAATCGAAACTGGAATAAATCTCAACTTGCCACGCTAAGAAACAGTTAAATTCTGACTTGGTCAAACTAAGAAATCGGGAGTTTGAGAGCAGCCCGGGCAACATGGCGAAACCCTGTCTCTAAAAAAATTCTGGGTGTGGCAGTGGGGAGCCTGCAACTCCAGCTGCCCGAAAGGCTGAGGCGGGAGAAATACTGGAGGTTGCAGTGAGCCGAGATCGCACCACTGCACTACAGCCTGGGAGACAAAAACGGACAAACAAACCAACAAACAAAGTTAACATTCTGAATAGGTTTATCAACATAAAGACACTGCTAACTAACATTGGCTAGCATCTCTAGATCTGCTAGAGATGTTTGCCTTTCTAGATCTGCTTACCATGCTTCAGTCACCTCTGTGTTGCAAGAAGTAACCTGTATGGACCGCACTGGAGAGCTACTTTTGCCACCAGGCTTCTGATTGAGTCTAGGCACTGAAAAACACCAGCTCTTCAGAGATATGGAGTAGACTTGCTTTGTTCCTCCTGGGCCTCAGTGTATGGAATTATTTTACCTGAAGTCAAAGATAGGCTGTGCTGCGGATCCAACAGGTCCAGCAGACTCAGGGAGGGCAGCACTGAAAGGGCAACACTTCGTCCTGGATGTCTCAAAGTCCAGCCCCTGGTGATCCCGGCAGCCATCCGCCAGACCCTCTGAGGCCACAGCTGCCTCACTTCTCACTTGAGCCATCTTCCCAGCATAAATAGCCGCTGCCTCCTCCGCCGCTGCCCTCTCCTCACACCCCCTGTGAATCTGAAGCCTGCACGCAGGAAAAAGCAGCCGCTTTTTCCTCCAACCTCCCCACCCCCAACTCTCAGGCGTAGAGTGTGCTTAGTGCGCCCGCAGCCCTGTCAGTTCTTCCGGCTCTTATTCCAATTCGGGAGCCCTCACAGGAGTCTCTCCTAACTGGACCCTAGGGACCCTGAGTCTACTGAAGCCAGGAAACCCACCCCTTGAAAACCTCCAGTGACTTCACAAGGATACCCAGCCCCTAGTTGGGCAAGAGACCATTCCCTGAGGAAAGAAAGTTCTGTGGTGGCTTGTAGGTTCCTCTTTTCTTTTCTGGGACCTCTTTCCTCAGTTCTGCTCACTTCACTCCTCTAGTGGGAAGACCTCAACCCTCCTCTCCCTTCCTCTACCCACTGTCAAGGTACACACACACACAGACACACACACACACACACATACACACACCTGGGGCTGCTCGATGTTTCCCTCCTCTGTCTTCGCTGGAGTCTTCCCTTGTCTTTCCTGTGCAGCACAAGGTGGATGTTGATCATCATCCACCTTCAGTGTCCTATGCTCCCCACACAGAGGAGACAAATTGGTGAAATGGGATTTATTTTTGTCCTCTGGTGGATCAGCAGCTGTCCTGGTTTCTGCCTCACACACCAAACGATGTGCTTGACTGCTTTTTTCAGCTTGGGTTAACCTGCTGATCCATCAGCATAGCCTATTACAGATAGAATCCAGGTTATCTATGAGTGCTGGAGACAGCCACATGCCACCCTGAAAGTCCCTCACGGCTCTTCCTGGTCTTCTTTTCTCAGCCAGGAGATAGAGGAAAAGCGTCAATAGGGCTGGGAAATCAATGACTACCTGAGATTCCTAACTTCCACATCACTTCTGGAGGCATGCCAGTTAGGGATCTCACCAGTCATTTAATGTGCCCTGGGGGAGACCATTGTAATAGCACTTGAAATCCCAGAGACAGCGAGGGTCCCACTGAAAGCACCTGGCACAGTATTCCCTGGTAGAATTTGGAATCCAGTTTTCTATTGACTGTTGTCAATTTGAAACCCAAAGAAATCAGCACACGTGCTGCTCCTCTGGAAGGTCCAGCAGACACAGGGTCAAATCCTGTAAAATTGTTGATGACATTTATTATGAACCAAATGTGAGTGACCATTAGCCCATGAAACAGCCCTCAGGAGATCCTGAGAACATGTGCTTCAGGTAGTCAGTGCACAACCTGGTTTATATATATTTTAGGAAGTCATGAGATCAATACATTTAAGGTGTATATTGGTTCAGTCCAGAAAGGCAGCATAACTGGAAGCATGACCTTTCAAGTTGGAGAGGTTCAAAAATAGTATGATTGGCAATTTGTTGCAATAACTATTATCTCTAGAAAGGAGTGTCTGGGTTGCCATAAGGTGTTCCAGAGACAAAGGTGTCACCGATGAAGCCTCCAGGTGGAAGACTTCAGAGAGACAGATTGTGTTTTTTTTTTTATTTTTTTATTTTTTTTATTATACTTTAAGTTCTAGGGTACATGTGCATAACATGCAGGTTTGTTACATATGTATATATGTGCCATGTTGGTGTGCTGCACCCATCAACTCGTCAGCACCCATCAATTCATCATTTATATCAGGTATAACTCCCCAATGCAATCCCTCCCCTCGCCCCCCTCCCCATGATAGGCCCCAGTGTGTGATGTTCCCCTTCCCGAGTCCAAGTGAACTCATTGTTCAGTTCCCACCTATGAGTGAGAACATGCGGTGTTTGGTTTTCTCTTCTTTGTAAATGTTTCTAACCAGACTTCAAGAGTCTGTTCTATCATTAATTTTAAAAGAGAGGAAAATATAATGAGGCATGCCTGACTCCCCCTTTACAGCATGGCTGAAACTGCTTTTTCAGGATAACTTTGGAATGCCCTTGGCTGAGAACCTCTTGGTGGTGGGGGGCTTCAAATTTTATTTTTGATTTACAATAGCAATGAAGTAATAACCACATTCAAGTTTAGTAAATGAATGAGCTCTCATCCACTATGGTTATGTTTATATCCTGGCCTGAAAGCCAATTTGTTTCCTCTTTTTATTGTTTTCTGGAATTATTCCTGGACATGAGGACTCTACTTGTCAGAGTTCAGTTAGGAAAAGCAGCCCACACTGTGAAAGCCAAGTTAATGTGCTGCCACCCCACTGTAAAACCATAACCAGAATGACTGTTCATCTTTTTATTGCCTCATGTCCCACCAAGTCTGCCTACCATTGTGACCCTGTTTGTAAGGCAAATTTAGAAATGGGGGTTTTAGGAGTCCAGGCCCACAACTCAAGGGAGGAAACAAAAGGGCATAAATGTGCCTGACCACGAAGAATAAACACAATAAAATAAAAATTAAATGTGTTTTAAAAGCTACATTTAAAAAATGTTTTTTTGTTTTTGGAACGGAGCCTTCCTCTGTTGCCCAGGCTGGAGTTCAGTGGTGGGATCTCAGCTCACTGCAACCTCCACCTCCCAGGTTCATGCTTTTCTCCTGCCTCAGCCTCCCGAGTAGCTGGGACTGCAGGCACTTGCCACCAGGCCCGGCTAATTTTTTTGTCTTTTTAGTAGAGATGGAGTTTCACACTGTTAGCCAGGATGGTCTGGATCTCCTGACCTCGTGATCTGCCCGCCTCGGCCTCCCAAAGTGCTGGGATAACAGGCGTGAGCCACCACACCTGGTCTTTTTTTTTTTCTGAGACACAGTTTTGCTCTTGTTGCCCAGGCTGGACTGTACTGGCACAATTTCGACTCACTGCAATCACCGCCTCCCGATTCCAGTGATTCTCCTGCCTCAGCCTCCTGAGTAGCTGAGATTACAGGTATGCACCACCGTGCCTGGCTAATTTAGTAGAGATGGGTTTTCATCATGTTGGTAAGGCTGGTCTTGGACTCCTGACCTCAGGTGATCTGCCCACCTCGGCCTCCCAAAGTGCTGGGATAACAAATGACTTCTTTTAACACAAAAGTCCAATGTACTATCACTGTACTAACTACAAGAGTAGACAACAAAAAACCCATTTTATTGGATGACACTATGCCATAGGCAATGAGTTCCTCTAATTGAGCACAGGTTAAAAGTTGAGACATGACCATTTTCATCGCATCCGTGAAGCTCTGTGGCTGTACCTGCAATCTCAATTGGAGGAAAAATCTAACATCTACATTTGAGGTTCATGAGCCTGAGACCTTGTTTCATTGGCCCTCCTGTGGATATCCCCTCACCCCATTGGCCCCAAACCTACACATCTTATTAGATTTGAGCTTAGTCCTCTGAGTGGGGTCTTGGAAGCAAGAGCCTGGCTCCTGGAATATCTCCATTAATGTTTGCTGAGTTTTTAAATACATTTTTTCAAAAATAGGGATTACAGGATATCAATTAGGTTCTAATGAGAAAAAAGAGATCGGAAATATGAACAGGGGTTTCCAAATGCTGCTCCACTTATTTTTTAGATATCAGACTCTGCAATCCCCTTCCTACATTTATCCCTGCATGGCAATTTTTACCAAGTGCTTCCATAATATAATTCAACTTACAAATGTTTATAATATTCACCTGAATTCAATATTGTGAACTTAAGAACCATATGTCTTCAATAACCCCTTAACAGCCATATGATTATAACTCAAATCCAGGAATTCTAATTCATTCTGGAAGCAGATACCTCTCAGATACACTCTGGGTATACTCAAGTCCTCCATAGTCTTACTCGAAAGGAGGCAAAAGTTATAGCTGCACTGGAAACATCTGAGCCATTCCAGATTCTTCAGCCTAGCAAGGTTAAAGTCAGACCTTGAAAACAATTGAGTTCACTGGGGTCCAGTATCTGGACCTTTTATGCCATATATTCATATATCTACTTTCCTATTTTGAAATACAAAGCAGCACCAAATTTACACAAATCTTTTATTTCCCCACCTTCAGACAGAGTCTCCCTCTGTGGACCAGGCAGGAGTGCAGTGCCACAAACAGGGCTCACTGCAGTCTCAACCTCCTAGACTTAAACAATCCTCTCACCTCAGCCTCCACAGTAGCTGGCAGCAAGGTGCATGCCACCACCTTGGGTTAATATTTTTTATTTATTGTAGAGATGGGGTCTCCCCATGTTACCCAGAGTGGTCTCAGACTCCTGAGCTCAAGCAATCCTCAACTTCAGCCTCCCAAAGTGCTGGGATTACAGACCTGAGCCGCCATGCCCAAATTCATACAAACCTATACCCACAGCTCAGACTGTGATGCTGCAGGCCTGGATTATTTCTTATTTACTAAATGACTCTTTTGAAAGTCCCCAGACAATTCTAAATCCAGTCTTACTCAACTTGAAGATTCCTGATCTTGGTTAATGACAAACATATATATATGTTTGCCATCATATATATATATATACACACACACACATACACACACACACACACACACACACACGCAAAATTCACAAATTTTATCTTAGAACAAATTTTATCATTTCTTGCTTCCTTGCTTCCTCTCTAACTCTAAATCTAACCAGGTGACTGAATGCTTCATGGCATATACTTATCACCCTCTACATCAGCATCCCCCCCTTCCCAGGAGAAATTGCAGCTTCCCTTTCACTTTCCTCAGCAAAGGATTCCTGGTAACTCCATCCAGAAAGATTCTCCTGGTGTTCTTCAGATTTGAGGAAAAGCATATTCCTCTCACAAGGCTGCTTGTTGGTTCAAATGAGCACCATGACATTAATGAATTCCATTATACTGTTAAATCAGAATTCTGCTTTCAGAAGCCCAAATTCACAATATCCTGAAGTACCACTGATTTCCTCCTACAGGAAAGATAGACACACACACGTAATTGTTAGTCAAGAGTTTATCGGTCACCAAAATTGGGTAAACTCTTGGAACTTGTCAGTGAATACAGCCCCAAATTACTGCAGCAAATGGAATCAGGAAGAAGAAATTCTGTGGAGGAACTGTGAGGAAGAACATGTGTGGAGGTGCACTGGAGTGGTAGTCACACGGCTCCATTGTACCCTGCAGGGTCTAGTGGATCGTGAGGTTTAAAATCTATCAAACATTTGTAGAGTGTTCCACAAAACAAACAAAGAAAACCCCCACAAAACCTGTAAGTTACAGGTAAGCTTAGGACAGGCAGGAAATCGGGAGGGTGAATCTTCAATCCCAGAGACCAATGGCAAATGGTTCATTTTTTTAGGTGAACCAGAGGCATGGTGGAGCCCTCCGTTGGCACCAAGCAGAATTCTTCACTTTCTTCTCTAGATTACTTACCCTGGGACATTTTTACCTTTCACTTTCTGTCTAGACTGCTCCATGGTCTTTGTTTTCACCCGCTCTACTACAGTTATAACTGTTACCATCTTTTCTGAGTCTAAAATCAAGAACCAATACCTGACAAAGAAGTGGATTGTTAAAACCAAGAGTTTCTCTATATCAGGAAAGTATTAATATGAATTCCTGCCTCCTAATTTATTAGTTGCCCAGCTTTCTGCAACATACCAACTGACCAGAAGATTCACCTGTACACACGACCTGAGTGCTGGGGACTTTTTCTTTCTTTCATCCCTCCCACCCCCCACCGTTTTTCTGTTTTGTGTCACTTTCATTGGGTTAACAATATTCTAACAAGATGTGTCATTATAGTTCTCTTAGTTTGATGAGATTTTTCTTCATGAAATTGAACAAAAATATCAGTCTTTCTTAATTCTTTATTATTTATTGTTTTGGATGACACACCAGGAAGGGAAATAGGAAAGGCTCTACATCATTTGTCGTATGTGCTCCACAATTTGCCCTCAAGTTTGAATCCTAGGTCCTACCACCCACACGAAACTGCCGTTGCCAGCCTGCTCCAATTCTACCCAATATCTAGCCATTGTCATACTGCAAAGTTCCTATGACCTCCTCCGAAGGAGCTCAATTCTGTACTTCACCTCTTCCTGACCTCCCTGGAATCCACCCCGCCTCCAACCACACTGGAATTAGAATCTGAATTCTGCAACTACCTTGATGTCAGTCTCTGTAGGGGAGCAGCCTGCAGCCTCCTATGGACTCCCATTAAAACAGGTTATTCCTTCCATCTAGGGGGTGCTGATTGCAACTTTTTTGCTAAGATGAAAAGCTGGAATCAATGAGAAGAGAGGAGTTACGGCAGGTATTTTGCTTTGCAATGGCTCCAGACTGCTCTTCTATTTGATAAAGTAGCTGTAACTATGTGGGTGGGAACAGTGCAGTTTTTTCTTTATTCTCCCATCCACAAAACCAGGAGGGAATTGGAAGGGCCTCAAATACCAGGGAATGTTTTGGCTAGCTAAAGATGGGGTAAGGAGATATTGAGGCAAATATCTTGAGAGAGGGTGAGAATTACAAGGCCAAAATGGATTTCCTTATCAGGCAGGGTATATCTCTTCCTTTGTCCTGGCATGGTCTCTACCTAGGATCCCCCAGGGAAAGGATAGTTTGGTTTGCACAGGAGCAGCAGTGGTGAAAATGGGCGATGAGTGTGGATGGAGATGCTCGTGGTAGCGCCTGTAGGTCTCTTTGAGAGGGCTCAACTCACAAAGTGCAGATTTTTATTAAAATATAAATGCTTGTGGGAAAGGACATTTTCCTACTGAGCCATGGCAGCTCCATATTTCTTCTCACATAAAAAAAAAAAAATAGGCCTCAGTCTGATTGAAAATGAGGAGACGGAGGATTTGAGCACTTACAAGTACATCTGCATTGCCTTTTCCAGAAGACAGAAAGAAATCAATGATGCATTTCGAAGATCATGCTGCTAGAGACAGAGAACCACAACTTGAGCTTTTCTCTGGGCTTAGAGAGGAGGTGTATGTCTGGCTGTCAATTCTACATCCAACGCTGGAGTCTTTCAGCCCATTTTTCTCCCTGGCTGTTTTTGAACTACTATCCCCAAATATAAAGGATATCTGACAGAGTGAACCATCAGAATAAGGAGCGATTGCCACAGAGTTCCATCCAGTAGGGGAGGGACTTGTGCGGGGCAAGCCTGATGCCTGGGTCAGGCGACACTGTGCCTTTCATTCTCCACGGAGATCTTGGACCTAGAGTTTCCAAGTTTTGAAGAGATGCGGTTGTCGACGGCTCCCCTAGAATCTCTGATGGCTCTGAAGGGGGACAAAGGTCTAGAGCAGAGGGATGGTGTGGAAGGACCCAGCCACGGCCATTGGAAGAGCAGTTTCCTGCAGTGTAAAGCTGTTTGCCACCTGCACAGTTTTGGCTCTCTGCCAGGAAGAACCACATCCGCCCCATTCACGGTCCTTATTCCAGCTCATTTCCCTCTGCGAATCACACTGGGTGGGTCGCTGGGGCCCTCAGTAATTACGATCATGGCACAGCCAAGAAAAATACAGGTTTTCGTAAGCCTGAAGCCACTGACTTGAGCGGGGAGAGTAGGAGTAATGCCAGCAGTAGTTTTGTGTTCCGTTTTCGTTTTTATGTTCTAGTCACTAGGCCACAAGAGAATGTTCCACCCAGTGCCAGTCGATCCGTCACGGCGCCGCACCTTTCCCTGAACGGAGGGTTTGTGGCTGACATCTCCAGTTTCTCAGAGCCTGGGAGTGATCGCTGGCTCCACCGTTGATGGAGCCCAAAAGAACGGGCCTTTGTTTTTGGCAACAGCGCTGGCTTTCGCCTCGTGCCCGCGCCTGAGAGGTCCTAGCGCCGCCAGATTCTCACACTAGCGGGTCCAGAGCCCAGTGCTGCTCCTCCCACCAATCATCGGTTTCTCACACTCACTTCATTGGCAGCACTGGCCGGTCAGTTTTCTGGTGGCGGCGACGCTAGTTGGTCTGAATGAAACGTTTCCCTTCTCGCTCCGTGTGTCCCATTCTCCATCCCACGTCCTCCAGTGCCGGGGTCATGGTCGCAGCACCCGGCGTTCACGTTGACTCTTTTGCCAGCTGCGTGGAGCCAGCGGTCTTTCTGTCACAGCACTTGTACAGACTTTCTCGGCTGCCAAACGTCTCTTTTTTTCTCAGAGACGACGGTTTCTTGGTGACAGTGCCGTTGGCTGAGACGTAAAGAATGTTCTCCTTGACAACCCCACCGGCTGGCGTCCCTCGCAGGCTCCAGACGCAGCCATGTCGCCAAGCTGAGATCTCTTGGTTGCGGCACTGCTCCTGGCTCGGTGCCTGCATTTTCTCGGTGGCTACAGCGCTCAGGTCGCCGATCTGACGGCTTCAGAGTACCGGCCGGGGGCGGTGGCTCACGCTTGTAATCCCAGCACTTTGGGAGGCTAAGGCGGGCGGATCACGAGGTCAGGAGATCGAGACCATCCTGGCTAACACGGTGAAACCCTGTCTGTACTAAAAATACAAAAAAATTAGCCGGATGTGGTGGCGGGTGCCTGTAGTCCCAGCTACTCGGGAGGCTGAGGCAGGAGAATGGCTGAAACCCTGGAGGTGGAGGTTGCAGTGAGCAGAAATGGCGCCACTGCACTCCAGCCTGGGTGACAGAGCAAGACTCCATCTCAGAAAAGGAAGGAAGGAAGGAAGGAAGGAAGGAAGGAAGAAAGAAAGAAAGAAAGAAAGAAAGAAAGAAAGAAAGAAAGAAAGAAAGAAAGAAAAGAAAGACGGAAAGAAAGAAAGATCTGTGGAGCTCTTTTATACTAAGTTTGTTTTCGCAGTATCGAGTCCTGCCTTAGCTAAGCTTGTGTGTTTTTTAAACTGCCATGGAAGTCAGGAAACGTTGGCAAACGCGATTTCTGGTTATCAACCTCCGTTTACAATAGCAAGTCTGGCTGAACGCGACTTTTTCCTCTTGTGGACCAAGTCTGAATATATCAACTACAGGGATTTTTCAGTCGAAATCAAAAAGGTTTAGCCCTGACGGGTTTTTTGTGGTTGGTGGTGGTGGTGGTGTTTGTTTTTGTGTTTTTCGTAGGAAATGTAGACTTAGGTGTAACATGTACCGGTTTAGATCTGACAGAGATAGCTTAATCGTAGAATTGCATCTTTTAACAAGGTTTGTAATTTATTCTTTGTAGGGTTGGTTCTCTGTAATTTTTGCTTATTTTTAAATTCTCTTTGTGTCTTTTGCTCTGAGAACGATGTTACCTATGTGTTTGCTTTCCATGTTTACTTTCATTTTAGCCTTTCATTATTTTTAATTTTATTTTTATTTAAACGTTATGTATTTTTTAATACTAATTTTGAGCGTCTCAGCTTCCTGCTTCTTTACTTACATTCTCTCAGGATCCGGGCAGTCGAGCTCCGTCTCAGTCTCGCTGCTGTCAGGTCCCCAGTGGTGTCTGGTGGCTCTGCTTGGTATGCAGAGCTGATGGTTTTGCATCAGCGCTTTTGCCAGTAGCGCCTACTAGCGTTTTTTCAGTTGAGGCACGGTTCTTAGCGCCCAATGTGACGTTTCCCATTCGCGGGGTCCTTATGTTCTCGGTGCTGTCGTTTTCTTGGCTCTGGCACCGCTAGTATCTGCTAAGAACTTCCTAAACCACTTTTTACTGTGCAGAACTGTGATTGCACTGAGTCGCTGTACGCACTAGTAATTTCATAGCACCGTTAGCCGGCGCTTTTTCTGTCACAACACATTAAAACGGGTTAAAATACTTTAAGCGGATTAAACACATTAAAAGGATTAAAACACATTAAAATGTCTCAACACATTTTTTCTGACACAACACATTTAAACAGAGTGGGTTCATTCCTCCAAACAGGCTGTTTAGGCGTGGAAGCACCGGTCTTTCCCAAGAGCACGGTTTGTCTCTAGCAGCACCGTCTATGGCACCAAAACGGGTATTTGTCTGGCAATACCAGCACTATCCGGTAGGTGCCGGCGCTTGCTGAGTCCCAGCGCCTCCAGTTTCTCTTTAGGTCCTAAGTAGCTCAGAGCTCTAGCGGACAGTTTTCAGGTGACAGTAATGCTGATTTCCTGGAAACAGATGATTCTTAGCCCTTGAAGCTCTGCGATCTGTAACGCTAGTTCTCTGCAAGGTTTGCTTAGTGTCCGTTTTATTTCGGTTTCTTTTCTCGCTATGGTTTTCTGTCGGAATTACAGTTTGTTTTGGTTCTATGTAATCTCTAAAATGTTACCGTTTTTCATTTGTCTACTAATTTTCATGCATTCATTACTATTGAGTTTCATAATACCTGGCTTGCCTCCGCCTACGGCCTCCGGAAAGCATAAATACCCAAGCTGATCGGAGTGCTGAAGGCTCTGCCTCATTGATCAGCACAAACGTTTGTGTCCTGCTCTAAGGTTTAAGCAATGGAGCAAAGTTTTCTTGGCTGTGCGAAGTGGACTTGGGATTCCGCAGAGGTGACACCAGAGCCCTTGCCTCCACCCGCTTTGGGTTCAGAAGATTGTGGGAGGTGGCCTCTCCTTTTTTGTCCAGTACTAGGAGAGTACTCATTGGACAGTTGTGATTTGGGACTGCTTTCCAGCCCTTGTTGGCGGCTTCAATTAAATACTTTATCGGAAAAATAGAAACTTTAAGCCCAAATGATTTTTCAGCTTCACCTGATTTAAGTAAATCTTTAACAAATAAGCCGTATTTAAAATTATTAGTAAAATAAAATTAGAAATGCCTTCAGAATTGTCAACACACATTATTGTTGAGATTTATTGGTCAGCGGTTTTTGATTTATCTCTGCTAGGTATTATAAGGCGTGAAAATTTGGCTTGAAGGTTATAAATCTATAAATGCAACCCCAAACAGAATTATCTGTGTTCATGTAATTTTGGTAAATAAGGTATTTAATATCATTGGTTTAAAGAAAACAGCTAAATCCTGGGTTACTGACAGAAGAGAAAAAACCATTTATTTAAACTTAAGGTTCTTACTTAGATAGACACCTGATACTCACAGTCTATAATAATGGTCAACAGGGACGTAACTGTAACCGGCCCATATGTTCATTTTGCCTGTTGCCCAGATAGAGTTGATTTGTCAAGACAGCGAATTGCAATAAAGAGTTTAATACATGTAGAGCTGACTAAATTGGAGACCTGAATTTTATTATTACTCAAATCAGGCTCCCAGAAAATTTAGAAGCCAAGGTTTTTCAAGGATAGTTTGGGAGAAGGGTGCTGCTGCTCAGCTGGGGAACAATCACAGGGGTGTGGAAAACAGTCCTCCGGCACTCAGTCCATTTCTTGAGTGGGGACCACAGAGGAGTGGCTGATGCTGTCTGTTGGGGCCATCAAAGTCTGAAAAGTCATCTCAAAAAGCCAAACTTAGGCTCTAGTAATTAGGGAAGTTGCAAATCTTGTGACCTTTGGAATAAAGGCTGGTAATCCTTTAACTATACCTACATCTTAGCAGAAATCAGGCCCCTCTCATCCTCCTAAACTGGTAGGCTTTCATCAGTTTTATAAAGATGGTTTAGTTCTGGGTAGGGCTATTATCATATAAACTATAAACTATCAACTAAATTTCTCTCTAAGTTAGGTTGATCCATGCCAAGGAGTGATCGAGGGCTGTTTGGAGGTTGAAGGCAAGATGGAGTTGATTAGGTTGGGTCTCTGTCACTGTCAGTATTTTCTCACTGTTAAAATTTTGCAAAGCTGGTGTCATGACTTTAAATGATGACTAGCTTTGTCTAATATCACAGATATTATAAGTAATCTAGGTAAATTATTTAAAAAATTAATTAATTAGGTAAACATAATGGAATAAACGTAATGGAATAAACCTTCCATCCTGGGAGGCGGAGGTTGCTGTAAGCCAAGATCGAGCCACTGCATACCAGCCTGGGTGACAGTGTGAGACTCTGTCTCAAAAAAAAAAAAGAAAGAAAAGAAAAGAAAACTGAGATTTAAAAAAATTAAGGTTATTATATCCATGTAACTTTCTGTATTTCTTTTAAAGTCCTTGTGCTACTAATTTTCCTGTGCTTATAAGTAAACATAAAATTTAGAATCTTAAAGTTATATTGAATTATAGTCATTAAATGTCCAGGTCTTGTCCAATTTTTTAAAAATTGTAGGAAAATATTTTTCCAAAAAAAGTGTTCTTATTAAAAGGAAAATAATTGTGTCTAATTCACAGATTATTTGTGAAACAAGATAAAAGGAAACAGAAAAGAGAGAGATAGGCCAGGTGTGGCGGTCTGTAATCTCAGAATTTTGGGAGGCTAAGGCGGGCGGATCACTTGAGATCGGGAGTTCAAGACCAGTCTGGCCAATAGGGTGAAACCCCATCTCTAATAAAAATACAAAAATTAGGCCGGGCACAGTGGTTCACGCCTGTAATCCCAACACTTTAGGAGGCCAGAACGGGGGATCACGAGGTCAGGAGATTGAGACCATCCTGGCTAACACAGTGAAACCCCGTCTCTACTAAAAATACAAAAATTAGCCAGGCATGGTGGCAGATGCCTGTAGTCCCAGCTAATCAGGAGGCTGAGGCAGGAGAATGGCGTGAACCTGGGAGGCGAAGCTTGCAGTGAGCCGAGAGCATGCCACTACACTCCAGCCTGGGTGACAGGGCAATACTCCATCTCAAAAAAAAAAAAAAATTATGTTATCAAGTTGGCTATAAATAAAAGGAAATTATAGTAGTCTTTCTAGAGACTGGGCTTTGATATAAAAATACATTAATACTCAAAAGACTTGGTTAGAACAACATTTTTGTAAAATATTATTTACTCTTATAAATTGTAAGATAATTTACCCTAATTTTCAACTTTTATTGCATTTCAATGTTTTCAGCTTTCTCTCTCTTTACTTATTTATTATTATTATTATTATTATTATTATTATTATTATTATTATTATCTCTCTTTTTTTTTAAGATGGAGTCTCCCTCTGTCACCAGGCTAGAGTGCAGTGGAGAGATCTCGGCTCACTGCAACCTCTACCTCCCAGGTTCAAGCGATTCTCCTGCCTCAGCCTCCCAAGTAGCTGGGACTACAGGCACACGCCACCACACCCAGCTAATTTTTGTATTTTTAGTAAAGACGGGGTTTCATCATGTTGGTCAGGGTGGTCTCGATCTCTTGACCTTTGATCTGCCCACTTCAGCCTCCCACAGTGCTGGGATTACAGGCTTGAGCCACCGCACCAGGCCTCTCTCCTTTTTAAGGCCTGAGATAATAACTCTCTCCTTCAACTTTTTTTCAGCTCCTGTAACTTTTTTCCTTAGGTTTTAACTGTTGTTTGTGGTCTGATACTAAAAAATACTTCATCTTTAGGATGAAAATGAAATATTTTCTTCTAATACAACATTCTATGCTCTTGACTTTTAAAAATATCTAAATCGTTCTATGAAACCAAAAAACTTGACTTATGTCCTGGGACACACTCTTCCTATGTCTAATTAATTCAAGTGCCCTTTTCATTAGTTTTGACTCAAAGGTTATCTAAATGGAATCCCCATATGGAAAAGCACATCCTTTTTGGCCTTTTGGTAGCCAGCCTGAGAATAACGTATTTTACATTTCATCAGACTAATTCCTACATCATTACTAGGTTTTTATTTTTGCTCAGAAAAACTGAGATTTAAGGAGGCTGAGGTGGGCAGATCACAAGGTCAGGAGTTCAAAACCAGCCTGGCCAGCATAGTGAAACCCATCTCTACTAAAAATACAAAAACTTAGCTGGAAGTGGTGGCGGGTGCCTGTCATCCTAGCTACTTAGGAGGCTGAGGCAGGAGAATCACTTGACCCTGGGAGGTGGAGGTTGCTGTAAGCCAAGATCGAGCCACTGCATACCAGCCTGGGCGGCAGTGTGAGACTCTGTGTCAAAAAAAAGAAAAGAAAAGAAAAGAAAACTGAGATTTAAAAAAATTAAGGTTATTATATCCATGTAACTTTCTGTATTTCTTTTAAAGTTCTTGTGCTACTAATTTTCAGTGCTTTGACTCCTGAGTCTAAAAAGGTCACCAACTCCCGCTAAATTGAGAGCAATTGAAGTCTCATCTTCAGATCTAGGAGAAGATGAAAATCAGAATAAGCTGCAGTCATGAGACGTGGGACCAGAAATTAAGACTATTCAAACCCTCTAGTCCCAGGGATTGTTGAAGAAGTGGGTTGTGTAAGCTCATAAGGACCCATTTCAACAGATAAAATTATTTCTGTTTGTCTATAATTTGTAGATAATTTAATTTAAACAGTGTTTTTTTTTGTTTTTGTTTTTGTTTTTTTTCCAGATAAGGTCTAGCTCTATCCCCCAGGCTGGAATACAGTGGCACAGTCCTAGCTCACTGCAACCTCTACCTCCCAGGCTCAAGCGATCCTGCCACCTCAGCCTCTCAAGTAGCTGGGATTATAGATGTGCACCACCATACATGGCTAATTTTTGTATCTTTTGTAGACACAGTGTTTCACCATGTTGCCCAGGCTGGTCTCGAACTCCTGAGCTCAAGCATCTGCCTGTCTAGACCACCCAAAGTGCTGAGTTTACAGGTGCAAGCCACCACAGCCAGCCTATAAAGTAAATGTTAATATCAAAGGAACACCAATGCAAGACCAGCATGTGGGACCCTGTGTCAGATTAACAATGTTTTCATGGATCATTAACCCATTCTTATTTAAAAATTATGAAGGGTTATGAAAAGGTTTATAAAAGTTATATCTTATGGTCAAGATGATTAAAATGTATTAGATTTGTCTATAATATTTGAGAAACAGATTTAATTGGCTTCATGCTCTATTAACTCTTATAGTTTGGGAAAGCAAGTCTCAAAGAGTAAAACGTTTTGCCTTTTAGTTTTTGAAAACTTTGAGTTACTGCTTAATTAAATGAATGACTTATTTTACAATGACCTGTGATCTTGTTTTGTGATATCAAGTGTTTTAAGTCTTTGATGTTTGACAAACTTTACAAAATCCAATTCTAAATTCAGTCATTTTCATGTCATTAATTTTTTTGACATTGAGTCCCGCACACAAGAAGTATTATCAAATATAAAAAGATATGTAACCATCTTTGCATGGTATTCATATAAATGTGTTATTAGTGTTTTAAAATTGTATGAGATTCTTATGATTCTGATATGTCTTAGTATATGTTTTCAGAACTAATTATGATTAATATGTTCAAATGTGTGTCATAGATACAACCACATTTCCTTGTTAATTGTGTCTTAACCCATGGCTACTGTAAGACCTTTGTCATCTACAATTACTGTTTTACTTTGATCCTTTTGTAGAGTGGTTTATAATCAGTTATAGAGCTCTGAGACTACACTTTGTTTTTTATTGTTGTTGTTGTTGTTTGAGACAGGGTCTCAATCTGTCACCTACATTGCAGTGCAGCGGCACAATCACTGCCCACTTCAGCCTTAATCTTCTAGACTCAAGCAATCCTTCCACCCACCTAAGGCTACCAAGTAGCTGTGGCTACAGGGACGCACCACACACTGAGCTAATTTTTAAAATTTTCCAGAGATAGAGTCTCCCTATGCTGCCCAGGCTAATCTCAAACTCTTGGCCTCAAGCAAACCTCCTACCTCAGCCTCCCAAAGTGCTGGAATTACAGGCATGAGCCACCGCACACAACCCTTTAATACATTTATCATGTCTTCATTAACAAATACCAGGTGTCTATATTGTACTACATAGTGAACAAGGTGCCAGAGATAAGTAATCAACAAGCAGACATGGACTTGGCCGTAGTGTTTGACACCTTCATGGGTTGAAAAAAAAAAAAAAAATAGCATGACAACAAATAAATAAATAAAACAGTTTTTATGTGATAAATGTTATCAAGAAACTTAATGCAACTTAGTTGAAAAGGTAACTAGGTGGATGCTATATTGGCTAGTATAGTAAGGATAGAATTATCACAGATACTTCCACTTCGATATGCAATGCAATGAACAACACCAAAAAAAACCAAACAAACAAATCTACACCGGGTGCAGTGGCTCACACCTGTATTCCTAGCACTTTGGGAGGCCAAGGCAGGCGGATCACTTGAGGCAAGGAGTTCAAGACCATCCTGGCCAACATGGTGAAACGCCATCTCTACTAAAAATACAAAAAAATTAGCTGGGCGTGGTGGCCCACACCTGTAATCTCACACTACTCAGTAGGCTGAGGCGGGAGAATCGTTTGAACCCAGGAGGCAGAGCTTGCAGTGAGCTGAGATCACACCACTGTACTCCAGGCTGGGCAACAGAGCAAGACTCTGTCTCAAAAATTTAAAATAAAACAAAGTGGAGTTACCATGATAAGAGAATATAAAGTACAAAGACTTTAAGACAAGAACAACTTTATTATGGACCGGGCATAGTGGCTCATGCCTGCAATTCCAGCACTTTGGGAGGCTGAGGCAGGAGGATCACTTGAGGCCAAAAGCTCAAAACTAGCCCAGGCAACATAGGAAAATACCATCTCTAGTTTAAAAAAAGTTTTTAATTAGCTGGATGTATTGGTGTCTGCTTGTAGTCCCAGGCACTCAGGAGGCTGAGGCAACAGAATTGCTTGAGTCCAGGAGTTCAAGGCTGAAGTGAGCTGTGATGATACCACTGCGTTCTAGCCTGAGTATAGAGTGAGACCTTGCCTCCGAATTAAAAATAAAAGTTTGTTATAGCCATGGACAAGGAGAAGCAATTAATGGCTTTCAGTGAACCAAGTGGGAGGTATCTAGACTAAAATCTTGTAGTCTTCTCACAAGATGGCCTGCTGGCCTCTAGGCAAGCATGATACATGATTAGATAAAGATGGAAGTTTTGATTTCGTTCTGATTGAATTGTTAAACTACCAATGATACAGTGCACACGTATATGATATTGACTCCATAAATTATGAGGCTGGCCAAAGATGTAGTGAAGGCATTTGTAAGAAAGCTGTAACTGATCGTGCTTAATGGAGTATTTCTAGATTTTCTTCTTAAGTTTATCAGATTACTTGACCCTTATATCAGCTGAGTTCTTTATTCTCTAAGTTATGACATGCTAATTCTTCCAGGATGTAACATAATATAAATAAAGTGTAAAAGCAAAATACTATAGGCAATCATTTCACCCATTTCCCATTTGTCCTGAGAACACTTGCAAGTGGGGCTTGCAGCTGCAGCATTTACCCTCAGATCATTTGCAGAGTTCTTTTTTTCAGATAATATTATAATTGCAGTTTGTGTAAATCAACATTCCCTAAGAAACTATCACCTGACTTAACAGTTTTTGTCTGGGGAAGTTGAAAAGAAATAGTACATTCCTTTGCACACTTTGGAGTAAGAAGCATGTCTGCATAAGAGACTGGACAGCAGGTCTCCCCCTGTGTGACATAGGTCTCCTTTGGGAATGGTCACTACTCTGTGTGTTATACCCATGCAGGGCACTGCCAACTCTCTGCAATGCAAGATTCCGTTCAGTGTTCAGACCTGGAGACACACATCCAGGCTACATGCTCAAAGAAATGCTAAAGCGGCCGGGTGCGGTGGCTCACGCCTGTAATCCCAGGACTTTGGGAGGCCGGGGTGGGCAGATCACGAGGTCAGGAGATTGAGACCATCCTGGCTAATACATTGAAACCTCGTCTCTACTAAAAATACAAAAAATTAGCCGGGTGCCGTGGCGGGCGCCTGTAGTACCAGCTACTCGGGAGGCTCAGGCAGGAGAATGGCATGAACCCTGGAGGCGGAGTCTGCAGTGAGCAGAGACCCTGTCACTGCACTCCAGCCTGGGCGACAGAGAGAGACTCTTCCCAAAAAAAAAGAAAAAGAAAGAAATCCTAAAGCTTTTTAGCTTTAGCTTTTCTGGGATCACCACTGGTACTTCTCAAGTAATACTGGCAGGTAGGAGTTGCTTCTGCTCTCAGGATCCATTCTCCAGACACCTAGAGTCCATAAACCTTTCACCTAACAAGAGCTTTCAATCTTCTGCCTTCTGTATCTATTCTGTCATTCTCATTCTGTTTCATTTTTTTCATTTCCTGTTCTATAGTTGTATATTTTCCTTTTTTTCTAGTAAAAAGAAACATGGCTTTGAAGGGAATCATCAATTCAGACCTTTTATTTCTGGTCTTCAAATCAGCTCCTGGAATAAACACAGAGTTAGCTGTGTTCTGAATGATCTCCTGACAGAGTCTTTACTCTCTCATTAGTAAGAGTTGTGAAAACTGCAGCCAGTTCCTCCTCTTTGTATTTGTGGCTCCCTTTATAGCCCCAGGAACATGGTAGGGTATCAAAACATGTTTGCTAAATGTTGGGATCAATCAGATTTTACAATACTAAGCAATAATGTTTAATTAGGTAATTCTATAATTGTATCCACGGATGCTTTGCAAATAGCATGTTTAGCTCACATAAATTCCAGTTTCACAGAGGACATGAGAAGGAAAAAAAAAATCCACAGAAAGAATACAACAAAGAAGGATTCATTTTACATTCATTCCGATTAAGGTTATCTTTCAGTTTATGATAAAAGCAATAATGATAATATTGTTAAAAACTGAGCTAATTACTTTCAACCAGATACTGTCCACACATTAACTTTTTCCATCAAAAGTATCCCTGATAGATACTTTGTAAAATGAGAGCACATTTGGCTTCCATTTCGGAGGTGGTTAAAATAAAGGCTACCTGGTTAGATAACTTACAGAAATTCACACATCTAGAATGGCATGTAACCTCTCTGTAACTTAGGCACTGGGGCCTGAGACTTCTTGCTGTTACACACAATTAAAAGTGTTGAAATCCTTTTTCTTTCTTTCTTTTTTCTTTTTTAGATGGCATTTTGATCTTGTTGCCCAGGTTGGAGTGCAATGGGGCGATCTCGGCTCACCGTAACCTCAGCCCCCTGGGTTCAAGCAATTCTCCTGCCTCAGCCTCCCTAGTAGCTGGGATTACAGGCATGTGCCACCATGCCTGGCTAATTTTGTATTTTTAGTAAAGACAGGGTTTCTCCATGTTGGTCAGGCTGGTCTCGAACTCCTGACCTCAGTTTATCTGCCCTCCTCAGCCTCCTTAATTTTCTAGAAATTATCTAGAAAAAATCTAGATAATTTCACCCCAGGTGATAGGATGAGATAACACCCTACAACACTGAGGATGTGCTGAGATAACAGACGTGAGTCATCGTGCCCAGCCTAAATCTTTTTTCTTTTTGTTTTTAGAGACAGGGTCTCACTCCATGCTCAAGCTGGAGTAAGTAAGCTCAATCTCAGCTCACTGCAGCCTCAACTTCCCAAGCTCAGGTGGCTCTCTGGCTCAGTCTTTCAAGTAGCTGGGACTATCGGCATGCACCATCTTGCCCAGTTAATTGTTGCAGTTTTTTTTTTTCTTTTTCTTTTTTTTTTTTTTTTTTTTTGCCATGTTGCCCAGGATAGTCTTAAACTCCTGGGCTCAAGTGATCCACCTGCCTCACCTCATAAAGTGTTGGGATTACAACTGTGAGCCACTGCACCCGGCCAAAATCTTTTCAACACGGTAATTCAGCAGAAGACAAAACTGGGAGAGTGAAAGACCACATTAACAATTAGGCAACTATGCTTACCCAGCTCCTCAATAACACCCCATATCTGCTTTATACATTACCCCCAAGGTTTCCCTTCTGGTAGAAAGGGTTCTAGTCTCTGCTCTAGGACTAGCAATGTGATTTGGGGCAATAATGAGCTTTCTAAAGCCAGGCACCGTAAAAACAACTTTCCCTCCACAGACATTGTAGTACGTTTTCCTTTCATCTGCAAATCAAATCTGTCCTCATCTAGATAATTTCACCCCAGGTGATAGGATTTTATGTTAATATCTTTAATTCTATCTCCTAAGGAAATTTGCTGCTAAGACTAAAGTCATCATCCGGTTTCTTCTTATCTGGTTAGAACCACCCAAGAGAGCAGAAGAGTATAAAAACACAAACACTGTAGATTTCAAAGTTCCAGATACTCTTGTCACCAATTGTGAGATGGATGCCACGAAGCAGCACTTTCCTCCTGGGTGCAGTAGGGGCAGGACTTTCCTCTGGGGTGCATCAGGCCTGGGATTCAACAGACCAGGTACCAGGACTCCAGAGGCCACCAACCCTGAGCCCAGGAGATTGTGTGCCCTGTCTGCTCCATTGTATATTATTGCACACATACAACCAAATTCTGCAATACTTTAAATTTAGCAATTCAACAGTAGAAGACAAAACTGGGAGAGTGAAAGACCACATTAAGAACTGGGCAATGACCAGCCTGGGCAACATGGTGAGACCCTATCTTTACAAAAACTACAGTAAAAAACAAATGAGCCAGGTATGGTGGCACAAACTTGTATTTCTAGATTTCTAGCTACTCTGGAGGCTGAAGGGGGAGGATCACTTGAGCCTGAGAGTTCGAGGCTGCCAAGGCCATGCCAGTGCATCCCTAGCTGAGTGAAAGAGCAAGACCCTGTCTCAAAAAGAAAAAAGAATTGGTCAAGTAATGGGGAAAGCATCCTAAGCAAATGAAGAAGAAGAAGAAGAAGAAGAAGAAGAAGAAGAAGAAGAAGAAGAAGAAGAAGAAGAAGAAGAAGAAGAAGAAGCCGCCACCGCCCAAGGCATCACATTGTCCAACTTCAAACTATTCTATAAGGATGCCATTACCCAGAGCAAATAAATGCAGAAACACATATTGTATGTTCTCACTTATAAGTGGACGGTAAACCTCATACACAGGAACATAAAGATGAGAACAGGGCAAGATGTGGTGATTCACGCCTATAATGTCAGTACTTTGGGAGGCCAAGGCAGAGGGGCAGGGAGGGATCACTTGAGGTCAGGAGTTTGAGACCAGCCTGGCCCACATGGTGAAACCCCATCTCTAATAAAAGAAAAAAATATATGTATATATATAGCCTGGCATGGTGGTGGGCACCTGTAATCCCAGCTACTCGGGAGGCTGAGGCAGGAGAATTGCTTCAACCCAGGAGGTGGAGGTTGTAGTGAGCCAAGTTCATGCCACTACACTCCAATCTCGGCAACAGAGACCCTGTCTCAAAACAAAAATAAAATAAAATAAATATGAGAACAATAGAAAACTGAAGGACAACAAAAAGAGGGAAGGAGATAAGGGGGTATAGGCTAAAAAACTTCCTACTGAGGACTATGTTCACTCTCTGGGTGACAATATCAATAGAAGCCTTAGCATCACACAATACACCCTTGTAACAAACCTACACATGTACCCCCTGAATCTAAAATTAAAATTTAAAAAGAGGCCACATAACACAATAATATTACGAAATACCATAAAAGGCTAGGCACAATTGCTCATGCCTACAATCCCAACACTTTGGGAGGCCGAGGCGGGTGGATCACCTGAGGTCAGGCGTTCAAGACAAGCCTGGGCAACATAGTGAAACCCCCTATCTACTAAAAATACAAAAAAAAAAAAAAAAAAAAAAAAAAGAGCTGGGTGTGGTGGCAGGCAGCTGTAATCCCAGCTACTCCGGAGGCTGAGGCAGGGGAATCATTTGAATCTGGGAGGCGGAGGTTGTGGTGAGGGAGATCTTGCCATTGCACTCCAGCCTGGGCAACAAGAGCAAAACCCCCTCTCAAAAGAAACAAACAAGCAAACAAACAAACAAAACAAAACAGGTATTTTTATTTTAAAAATGGGCGACTACCCTGGCCTCCTCCTCAGTAACATTATGACCCTTCAGGCATCTGACAAGCATTGCTCTGGGGTAGAAAAGGATCCAGTCTGCTCCAGTACTATTAATGCATTTGTAGGCAATAATGAACTTTCTAACGAGGGTCCCCCAAAACAGATTTCCCTGCACCAGAAAGGTAGTATTTTTTCTTTTCAATCCCTAAAGCAACGTATTTAACTAGATAACTTCATCTCAGATGATAGGACTCTACGTAAATATCATTAATTCCATCTCTTGATGTAATTTGCTCCTAAGATTAAGGTTCCCACCCACCTCCCTGAAATCTGATTTGGACCCCCAGGAGTCCAGAAGAGTATAAAAACGCAAAAGATGTTGACTTCTGAGCCTCACATACCCGGCGTCAGCTGGTGAAAAAAAGACGCGAAGGAGCTGCTGTCTCCCTCCAAGTTTGGCAGGCCCGGGGATTCCGCAAAGGAGGCGGCGGTGTCAGATGCCTCCAGCCCTGACCTCAGTACATTCGGTATCCTGGATGCTCCCTTCCTGTCCTTACCATTGCCAGCTCTCCTGGGACGGCCTAGATTTCCACTGGGAACTACTTTCCGCTTCCTGCGTGCCTCTTTGCTGAAACTGCCGGCGAAAAGATTTCTTTCCCAAGCCTCAGAGCACCTTGAGGCGGTGCCCAGAGTCCCCCGCTCTGGATCCCGCGCAAGAGACCCAGGAGGAGCCGCAGGAGCCCTCAGGAGAGCATGAGGCTGCAGAGCGTCTCTAGGGACGCCCGCCCCCGCAGCCTCCCTCGCAACTCGCCCCTCGCTCGGCAGGCAGACAACTCCAGCCTGACAGGTCCATCGGAGGAGATCTTTCAGAGTGTCAGCCAACTACGGACCTCGGAGCCACCAGCCAAAGTTCCAAGACTGCTGCCTGCAGATTGCATGCGCTTGGGGCAGACGCCCTAAGAATGTGTCCACCGCCCGTCTTTGGAGTCCTGAGCCCTGAGATTTCCGCTAAGACCTTCCATGGAACGATCTCTTGTAACAGATGTTCTTACAGTAACACGTGAGTTCGCTCAAACACGATGGAAGAAGTTTTGCTTTGCAATCACTTTGTGCCTTTTTCTTTCCCCTTCTCAATAAAATTGTACACAAATGTGAAATTCCTGTTGCCTATGTTCCTGTTGATGCTGGGTAAGGATGAGGCTCAGGGGCAGGGTGGCTGGCTGCTGGTGCCAAGACTATCACGGGTACCCTGAATCCCCTAGACTTGCTGGTTATAGGGCAAACAAAAAATATAAAAAGTGTGTGTCTTATGCAGAGATTGGAGGGGAGAATAGGCCAGGGGTCATGCATGGCTGGTGACTCACAGGCTGAGTCTACAGGAAATCTGGTAAACAGGCATCAGACCTGAGAACTTACTGCAGGAAATTCTCCTGTCCTGAAGCCTTGGAACTTTCTCCCTCTGAAGGTTTGCACCTTTCTATCTTGAGACCTTACTAAACTCACTCATAATTTCTGGAAGTTTTCTTCTAGATTCTTTAAGATTTTCTCCACAGGCTCATGTTCTGCAAGTATGGATAGTTTCATTTTTTCACTTCCAATGTATATACTTTCTTACTCCTTTTCTCACCTTATTGCACTGGCCAACAATTCCAGTACCTTGTTGAATAGAAATGGTTGGAGCGAATTTCTTGGCCTTGTTCCTGATTTCATGGGAAAAGCATTGAGTCTGTCACTGTTTCATACAATTTAACTATGGGTTTTTGTAGACGTTCTTTGCATGGTTGATGACAATCCCTCAACTTCCACGTTGCTGAGAGTTGGTTTTTAAATTTCAAATCACGAATGGATATAGATTTTCTTAAATGCTTTGTGTGCATCATTCGATAAGATTATACAGTGTTTCTCATCTAGCATAGGGTGAATTATACTGATTGACTTTTGAGTATTAAACCAGCCTTACATGTGGAATAAACCTTACTTGGGCATGGTATTGTTCTTTAACATATGTTTCTGATTTCTATTTGTTAATATTTTGGTGAGGATTTCTGCATCTATATTTAGGAGCAATATTGGTCAGTAGTTTTCTCTTAGTGTCCTCTATTTGCTAGGAAAATGTTGATCTCATAAAATAAGTTGGGAAGTATTCCATATTCTTTTATTTTCTAGAATAAATTGTGTAGAATTCATGTTATTTATTCTTGGAATATTAGGTAAAATTAGTGAAATAGTAAGAACCTCTGGGTTTGTTTTTTGGAAGATTTTTGACCATGATTCAATACCTTTAATAATCGCACAAACTTTCAGATTGTTTTTCATGAGTTGGGTAGACTGGATCTTGTGGGATTGATGCACTTTATCTAATTTGTTGAAATTATGCGTACAGTGTTGTTTTTAGACCATTTTAAAAAGTTACCATTGTGGGCCAGGTGGGGTGGTTCACGGCTGAAATTCTTTGGGAATTTTGGGAGTCCAAGGTGGGCAGGTCACTTGAGGCCAGGAGTTGGAGACCAGCCTGGCCAATATAGCAAAACCTCATTTCCACTAAAAATACAAGAATATTAGCTGGGTGTGGTGGTGCACACCTGTAATCCCAGCTACTCAGGAGGTTGAGTCACAAGAATTACTTGAACCTAGGAAGCAGAGGTTGCAGTGAGCCGAAATCATACCAATGCACTCCAGCCTGGGTGACAATGGGAGATTTTCTCAAAAAAAAAAAAAAAAAAAACTTACAGTTGTGAATAGGTTGATCAACATAAAGACCCTGCTAGGTAATACTTTGCCTCTCTAGATCCACTTAAGGCTCTTCAGTCAGCACTATGTTGCAAGAAGCAACCTGTATGGACTGCACTGGAGAGCTACTTTTGCTCCCAGACTTCTGAATGAGTTTAGGCACTGAAAGACACCAGCTGTACAGATATATGGACTAACAATGTATTACTTTGTTTTGATTCACCTGGACCTCGGGGTATTTATTTTATCTGAAGCCGAAAATAGGCTGGCTGTGGTGACTCACACCTGCAACCGCAGCACTTTGGGAGGCCAAGGCAGGAGGATTACTTGAGGCCAGGAGTTCAAAACCATCTTGAGTAATAGAAAGATAACCTGTCTACACACACACACACACACACACACACACACACACACACACACACAAACAGTAGCCAGGCATGGTGGCATGTACCTGTAGTCCCAGGTACTTATGAGGCTGAGAAGGGAGAATTGCATGACCCAGGATGGTTGAGGCTGCAGTGAGCTATACTTGTGCCACTGCACTGCAGCCTGGGTGACACAGCAAGACCTTGTCTCAAAAAAAAGTGAAAAAAGGAAAAAGCCAAAAAATACTGTGGATTGGCCCTTTCTTCAAGCATTTGCTTGCTTTCTCTAGCACCACTCATTCTGTTGCCCCTACTGAGCTTGAAATGATAACGCTTTCTTCAGGTGCCAGGTCTGGAGTGCTTGTGCACCTATCTCAAAACGCTGTCTCAAAACTCCAACAGGGAGCACCTAACTGTACTGGGTGCAACATTGCTAACACCGAGCAAACAGCAGTCCAGGACCGTGGAAACAACAGTCTCTGCGAAACCAAGGACTCTGTGACCAAGAGAAATCGCCGATTCCAGACATAGCCGGTCTTAGAGAGATGAATGGCGTCGTCATCGAAAAAACTCGATTGTTTGTAACAGAAATACAGCCACAAACGCTGGTACAGGACAGCCGACACCGAGAACCACGGGAAGTGTCTGAGAGCTGCGCCCCCACGGAATAACTGCCAGTCGACACAGTGCGAGTGAGAAACCGGTCACTCCATGCAAAGACCAGTACTGCCAAGGAAAAGAATCCGACGTCCCCAAAAAGCGGTGCTACTAAGAGAAACGGCCGCTTTTGAAGAAAACAGCCAGGAGCGTGACTGAGAGACACTCAGCTCCCAGGAAGAACGGGCATTTTTTCCAAAACACAGCCGGATAAATCGAGAACCTTCGGAGTGGTTGCACCGAAATGGGGTCACCCAGCACCTCAGCGTCCTGGGCTCTAGCAAGCCTCACAGAAACAACCGGCAGTGCTACCTCCAAGGAGCACCTAGAGCAGCAAAACTAGCAGTAATGCCATCGACGAAAGGCCAGTTAGGCGAAAAGAGTAGAGTATTTAGTTCCGGGGATTATAGGCCAGCGCTAACCAGACAGCATAAAGCTGAGGGTTGACAAACCAAAAATTAGTAACAATTCTTTTTAAAGGGCAAGTTAGCTGAAAAACACACACACACACACCCCGAATAAAAACAATACATTTGGGAAAATTCATCAAATGAAAATGCAAAACATAGAAAAATTGACTCTACAAAGAAGAAAATGCAAACACTTCTAAACAATGTGGTTTTACAGCTGTGGTATCGCTGTCAGGCCTATATCAATATCTGCTCGGTCTCACCAGGACTTCTAAGGGACTGCAGGCACCGCTAAACCGCTACTTTCTACTCCTAAAATATCTACTTTAACGACATGCCCGAACTTCTGTATTTAAAACTCAGGCATCAGTAAAACAGGATAAGTTATTATGAAACCGAAAGTTACTGGGAATAAGGAGTCGCAGGTATGGCTATGCTAGTACTGGTTGCGACTAAATATGGACTTGCAAGAGCTAAAAAATCACATTCACAGGGGCACTTGCAATCGAAGCATGCAGTTGTTACTCTAAGAAATCCCTAACCCAGGACTCGCTCGGAATATTTCAAAAGCAGAATTAAGCGTCTTTATCGCAGGCGAAATAAGCCATTACTTATTCCGCTTAAATCCGAACTTGCTATGCAGAGAAACCGCAGTCAGGGCTATATTCCGAGTGTAGGAGGTTTAAAACTCCCGAAAAGGCAGTCAAAGCAGGCAGGGCCAAGCCGGACCTGCTGTGCCTACCGGAATTGCTAAACCCAGTTGTGGTACTATTAAGTAATTGGTAGTTCTCTTATAAGCCACTCTAAACTGTTCCAAAGAAAAAGACACAGGAAACACTGCTAGCCCTGAGACCCATGAATAAGTAATCTTCTCAATTATTTATTTATTTTGAGACAGGGCATTGGTGCTATCCAGCTCAGGCTCACTGCAGCCTCAACCTCCTGAGATCAAGCGACCAGCCCACTCCACTCTCTGGAGTAGCTGGGACTACAGGTGCACAACACCTCCCCCCGGCTAATTTTTGTATTTTTTGTAGAGGGTTCACCCTCTTGCCCAGGCTGTTCTCAAACTACTGAGCACAAGCAATCCGCACGCCTCCAACGCTAAAAGTGCTGGGATTACTGCTGTAAGCCACGCTGCCCCACCAGAATAAGTAACATTAAGAACTGGTCATCTGTGAAGTTGTATTAATATAAGTAATTGCGTGGTCTTTTCACGAGACACAGTAACGGTTGAAAAACCTCCCACTCGTGACCGTGAATAAAATTCCTGAGAGTAAAACACAATGAATTGATATACTGAAAAAAAGAAAGACAGTTGTTAAAAATAAAATTAAAAATTAAAATGAAGACGTTATAATAACGTAAAAGACGTGATATAAAATTAAATGTAAAACAATATATTTAAAAAGGAATAATTAGAAAAATACGAGGAATAAGATTTTAAAATACAACGGAAAAAATAAATTAAAAATTGGCCAAACACTAAGGATTCTATAATCATAAAACAGATTTCTCCAAGTTAAAACAGATACAAGTGAAATATTTAATAAAATAAATATAAATGTTTCAAAGACAAGGAAACTGAAAGTAATAAGCGACACGAAGCAAGAAAGAAACATCAGGAAAAAAGAGAATTCAAAAACTGACAACCAGCAATGAAGGCACATCTTAATGTATTTTTATTTTCTAGGTGGAGACGCTTGGTAACTGAGAATCTTTTCAAGGAGGAGAATCCAAAGAGGCTTCTGCTGATATCTAAGGCTGCTTAGCTCCACAGATTCGTAGGCAGCACGCCCAGAGTACAGAGAACGCGGCAAAACCAACGCGAAGAATCCGCTCCAGGCAGTCTGAGAAACCCGGGGGATGGCGCCACAGATGGAGGGCAGGAGGATGGCGGCGTTCCAAAAGGCACCCGCTGTCAGAGACGTCGGTGTCCTGCTGTCTGTTCCAGGAATGGGGAGGACTGCACCAGGAAAGCTGCTGGAGCGTGAGTATGTCGGGTTCCTCTCCCTGCTCCACCTCTTCCACGGGTGCCTCTTGCTGCTTCTGTGTCCCCGGCCAACTGAACCCAGGGGACTTCGCTGTACTTGGTTCCAAGGTGCTCTGGACTCCAGGAAAGAGTCCGTTTTGCCAGTAGACTCCGGGTAGCCGCCAGCAAGGACTGGAAAGCAGTCCCAAATCACAGCTGTCCAATGAGTACTCTCCTAGTACCGGATACAAAGGGAGAGGCCACGGCCCACGATCTTCTGAACTCACAATAGGCGGAGACCCGGGATCTGGCGCCACCTCCGCGGAATCCCAAGGCCGCTTCACACAGCCAAGAAAATGTTGCTCCATCGCTTAAGCCTCGGACCAGGAGGAAACAAAGGTTCGCGCTGATCAAGGAGGGAGAGTCTTCTGCACTACCCTCAGCCTGGCTATTTATGCTCTCCAGAGCCCGTGGGCGGAGGCCAGTCAGATATAAAGAAACTCATTAGTAGCAAATGCACGAAGATTCGTGGACAAATGAAAAACGATAAAATTTTAGAGAGTACATAGAACCAAAACGAACCGTAATTCCGACAGAAAAACATAGCGAGAAAGAAATCGAAATGAAACAACGGCTAAGCAAACCTTGCAGAGAACTAGCACTACAGAACGCAGGTATTAAAGAACGCTGCAAGGGCCAAGAACCACCCGTTTTCGGGAAATGAGCGTTGCTGCCACGGGAAAACTGTCCGCTGGGGCTCTGTCTTGCTAACGAGAAACTGGCGCATTGAATTTAGCAAGCGCCTGCACCTAGCGGATAGCGCTGGTATTGCCAAACAAATATTCGTTTCGGCGCCGTAAGTGGGGCTGCTGAAGAGAAACAGCGTGCTCTTAGAAAAGAGCGGTGCTTCCACGCCTAAACAACCTGTTTGTAGGAATGAACCAACGCTGTTCAAATGTGTCGTGGCAGGAAAATGTGTTGTGGCATTTTAATGTGTTTTAATCCGCTCAGTGTGTTTGATAGGTTTAATATGTTTTAACCCGTTTTAATGGGTTGTGACAGAAAAAGCGCCGGCTGATGGTACCACGGAGTTACTAGTGCGAACAGCGGCTGGGTGCAATCACCGTTCTGCACCGCAAAACGGGGTTCAGGAAGTTTCTAGGAGATACTAGCGGTTCTAGGACCGAGAAAGTGACAGCACTGAGAACGTAAGGACCCCGCGAACGGGAAACGTCACGTTGCGAGCAGCAACTGAGAAAACGCCCAGGGGGAGCTACTAGCAAACGTGCTGATACAAAACCGCCAGCTCCGCAGGGGAAGCGGAGCCGCCAGACAGAACCCGGAGCCTAACACCAGCGAGGCTAAGACCGAGCTCGGCTCCCCGGCTCCTGAGAGAACGAAAGTCAAGGAGCACGAAGCTGAGACGCTCAAAATTAGTAGGAAAAGAAAAAAATACATAACATCTAAATAAAAATAAAAATTTAAAATAATGAAAGTCTGAAATGAAAGTAAAAACGGAAAACACATCGGTAACACTGTCCTCAGAGCAAAATACACAAAAATAATGTTTAAATTAGCGAAAATTACAGAGAGCCAACCGTACAAAGAAGAAATTACAAATATGGCTAGACGATGCAATGCCTACCATTAGAATGTTTCTGTCAGATCTAAAACCCTGCAGGTTGCTCCTGTCATAATTTCCTACGACAAACAAAAATAGCCACAGTTAAACGTGTTTAGGTACGACTAAAAAATCGTAGTAACTGGTATATGCCGATTTGGTCCACAGGAGGAAAAAGTCGCGATGGGCGGGACTTGCTATTGTCAAAGGGAGCTCGGTAAAACTGAGAAATCGCGTTCGCCGGCGTTCCTGACTTCCCTGGGAGTTTTGAAAACACACAAGCGTATCTAAGACGGGACTCGATATTGCGAAACCAAACTTGGTATAAGAGCTCCCAACACCACTAAACTGGCCATCACTAAACCTTTACAAAACAAAACAAAACAAAACAAAACAAAACAAAAAATCGCATTCGCTGGTATCCAGATTTCCACAGGAGTTAAACATCTCCTGCGCAGCCAAAGCAAGGCTCACTAGTAGGAAACCGGAACTTGCTAGGACTAAGAAACTTGAGGCTGGGTTGACCCCATGGCTGTTAGGATTAGAATTCCGACACTAACGGAGACCCGGAGCTGCTAACAAATGAGTCACAGTAACTCCGTCTTCGTATGGCAAAACGGTGACTTCCTACGACCTAGATATCGCAGCCAGGGCTAGTCCGGTGTTTGTCTTAAGTCAGGACTTGATTGGGCTGAGAAATCACATTTTGGCCATTCCCCTACTTGGACACGGGGTAGAAATCCCAGGCACCGCGAAATCGAAACTCGCTAGGACCCAGAAGCCAACGACGCTCGAAACCGCGGGGTCCTGCGACAGAGACGAGCAGCAGCGCCGCCACGGGACTGCGTTCTGGAGGCCGAGCTGGAACCCGTGCGGCGGCGCTGGGAAGAGACTGTGCCCGTGCAGCTCCCCTGTCACCGGCTCCGAGGAGCGTCGGGCTCCCCCAGCCCAGCCCTGCAGCACCCGTCCGTCCGGCAACGCCAGACTCAGCGCAACTGGGCCACCTGCCACTTTGAATCTCTCAGATCCGTGGCCTGAGGGCTGCCGCCACCGAGAAATGGAGGCACAGAGCTGCGAACAAGAGACCACCGCTCGGCGAAATGGCGGTGCCAGGACCCTGGGAGGGAATGCAGCCAGCGACGTTGTCAAGGACAACATTCGTTTGGGCGCAACCAATGGTGCTGTCACAAAGAAACCGTCGACTCTGAGGAAAAAAAGAGAAGTTCGGCCACCGAGAAACTCCGTTCAACAATTGCTGTGACGGCCGGCTCCGCGCCGGTGGAGAAAGAGTCAGCGGAAACGCTGGGTGCTGCGACCGCGACGCCGGCACTAGAGGGCCTCGGCTGGAGAAAGCCCCCACGGAGACAAGGAAACTGTGCACAGCACAGCTAGCAGTTGACACAAACAGAAAAGTATCTGCTCTGCTCTCTGGCAGAAAGCGGGGATCAAAACGAGCAACTCAGTGGAGGGAATCCCGCAGCCACTGAAGAAGTTACCCGAGTGGCTGTGGGGCCAGAGAAACACCGCAATTTCGACGACAGCCATTGGGATACGACAGAGAAACATTCGCGGCCACAGAAGTACCATCCAGCTCCGCGCAACCAGTGGTTCTGCGATCCAGAAACCACTGCCAGCTGGATTCGACTAGAAACTTCTGAAAAACTGTCGTCTCATAGCAGCTTTCCTCTCTACGACAGACAGTCGCCTTTAGAGGGCACCTAACGGTGCTTAGACCGGCCTGGGCCAGCACAAAGCGCAGAGCAGTGCCCGTGCCAAGAAACGCCCGACTTTGTGAAACCAACCTTATGACCACTGAGTCCACTGGCTTCGCAGGACGCAATGGGCAAAGGCGCCGCGGAGAAACCGCGGACTCGGTTCACCGATTATGCTGCTGGCGGGTGATGGTGGGGTGGGGCAGCCGCAAAGTTGTGAAACCAGCGGCGCTGGGACCCAGCGATCACCTGCCCGTAGCAAATGCCTGTGCAGTTGCAAAGGACAACTTTTGGCGGAGGGAAGGCTGCAGTCAGAGAGCATCCGATAACCCTGACAAAGGAGTGGCGTTGGCAGTAAGAAACCGCTGGCGCTGGGAAAGGAACAGTGCAGCGACCGACCAACTGCGCGCTCGGTGCCACCAAAGTGCTACCGGTTCTACCCACTCTGTCCCCCACAGGCTTAGGGAAGTCTGTTGTCCTTTTCTTTTTTCCTCTGTGGCGTAGGCTGGTGCAGTGGTGTCATCTTGGCTCAGTGCAGCCTCGACTTCCTGGGATCCAGCGATCCTCCCGCCTCAGCCTCTAGAGTAGCCGAGACCACAGGTGAGTGCTAGCACCCCCGTCTAATTCGTGTGTGTGTGTGTGTGTGTGTGTGTGTATATATATATATATATATATAAGACCGGGGTCTCGCTATGTTGCCCAGGCTGGTCTCGAACTCCTGAGCTCAACTGATTCGCCCGCCTGGGACTCCCAAAGTGCTGGGATCACAGGCATTGGCCACCGAGGCCGGCAGGAAGTCTGTACTCTTCTTGCATTCCACCCAGTGCGTTGCGCAGTGGGAGAGTAGTCGGCTTATGCCCCGAGAACCACGCAGATCCTGTTGGTCCCAGGAACAAAGTAAAAACCATTCTGGTCGCCAACAGCTTCCTACGCAGCAAACAGCCATCCAGCCTCCGTGACTGGGCTCTTCCAGGTCACCCCAGGCTCTCTTCCGGGTCCAGAACCCACAGGATCCTACAGGAGGGGCCGACAACTGCTTGCCTTTGACACTTAAAACTCTCTGTCTAAGGTTCCCTAGGAGCGTAAAAGGCACAGCGTTTTCTGACCGCAGCTTCAGGTCTCCCTCGCCTGTCCCGGTACCTCTCCTGCAGGAGGGAACTCTGTGGGAACCGCTCGTTGATTCTGATGGTTAACTCTGTCAGATGTCTTCGATACTGGGCATAGGAGTTGGAAGAGGGCTGGAGAGAAAAATGAACTGCAAGACTCCAGCACAGGAGGTGGGATTGATGGCAGACGTCTGCTTCGTCTCTAAACCCAATAAACATCTCAAATTGCCATCC
Organism: Piliocolobus tephrosceles; assembly: GCF_002776525.5. Classification (NCBI taxonomy): domain Eukaryota; kingdom Metazoa; phylum Chordata; class Mammalia; order Primates; family Cercopithecidae; genus Piliocolobus; species Piliocolobus tephrosceles. The sequence continues at coordinate 42,084,326 of NC_045437.1, forward strand.
ACTTTCCTATACCCTTGATTTGTGAAATGGATCACTGAGGCTTTCTCTGTCTTTCCGGAAATGCAAACAGCTGAATTTTCAAGAGCTTGAATTCTCTCACGCTTTTCAGTCAAGAGTGGGGCTATAAACTCCTTCCTCATAGGAAATAAGGAACTGCCACGGCTTGGAAGAAAAACGTATTTTTCCCATAAGCTTTCACATTTCCCAAAAAAACACTACACATCCGGATGTAAACCCCGCCCCCCCCAAGAGATTTACAAACCCTACCAAGAGCGTTCCCACGCAAACGCATGATCTCCCAATCGCATCTTGAAGACACCATGCAACCAATTCCATCCTTTTCTGTTTGAACCTGGGCAGAGGACAGGTGCAGAGGAGCCCAGAGAAGGGCCTTGACAAGTCAGGAGACCCAATTTGGGGTCGCAATTCTCACCCACTCCCAAGGTGTTTGCTTTGATCTTCCCCTCCCACCATACTACTTCTTCTGCTACCTGGTTTCTCCCTGTATTCCAGGATCCTCCAATTGCCTTCTGGTCTTACAGATGGGAGAATAAAGGAAAAATGGCATCGTTTCCACCTTAAAAGTTACAAGCACTTCACCAAAAGGAACAGCCTAGGTAGAGCCTTTTTAAAACAAATGTCTGCCCACTGCTTCACCCTCCTCATTTCCACCTCAGCAGAGCATTTTAGCAGAAAAGCTGACTCAGCTGTAGCTCCCTCCTGTAGTCCCAGCACTCTGGGAGGCTGAGTCAGGAGGATCTCTTTAGCCCAGAAGTTCAAGACCACCTTAAGCACAAAGTAAGACCCTTGCCTCTACAAAAAAAAAAAAGAAAGAAAGAAAGAAAGAAAGAAAGAAAGAAAGAAAGAAAGAAAGAAAGAAAGAAAGAAAGAAAGAAAGGAAAGAAAAGAAAAGAAAAATTGAAAAATTAGTCGGATTTGGTCTTGAGTGCCTGTAGTCCCAGCTACTAGGGAAGCTGAAGTGGGAGGATCTCTTGAGCCCTGGAGATTCAGGCTGCAGTGAAGAGTGATCTGTGACTGCACCACTGCAGTTCAGTCTGGGTGACAGAGGGAGATGTTGTCTCAAAAAAATAAATAAAAATAAAATAAAAAATAAAATAAAATAAAATAAAATAAAAAAGTAAAATAACATAGCTGGGATTACAAGCCCTGCAAGAAGGGGTCACCAAGACATTATTACATATACCATTAACAGAGGAGAATGCTGCAAATTGTACTGTGTCCCAACGGTAAGAGGCCACCCATTTAAAAATATATACATGTTTCAGAGATACTAAATGATAAAAACATTTACCTTAGAATTGATTAAATTCAGGTATCCACTCCTTTGTTTTCAATCTTTAGTGCCATTTTTTAGTTTATGTCTTGAAAATAGCATAGAGATTAGAGTTGTGATTTTTTATTTTTTAAATTATTTTTATTTTGTTCACTTATTTAGTTTTGAGACAGAATCTTGCTCTGTCGCCAAGGCTGGAGTGCAGTGGCATGATCTTGGTTGACTGTAACCTCTGCCTCCCAGGTTCAAGCCATTCTTGTGCCTCAGCCTCCCGAGTAGCTGGGACCATTGGCTCTTGCCATAACACCCAGGTAATTTTCGTATTTTCAGAAGAGACGGGGTTTCACCATGTTGGCCAGGCTAGCCTTGAACTCCTGGTCTCATGTGATCCACCCGCCTTGCCCTCCCAAAATGCCAGGATTACAGGCATGAGCCACCATGCCAAGCTGAGTTGTAATTTTTTGAAACCTATTTTTTTTTATTGTATTTGTTTTTTTCGCGGTGTAGCTCAATACATTGAAATGGTTGGGTAAGTGGGAAAATCATCTTCCCCACTCCTCCATTATCTGTAAGGTACAATTTCTCATAAACACTTTCAGCTTCTTGCCTCCCCTTTTAGTTTACTCACATATTGTGTGGTTTGTGGCATGAAAATCATTATTTGTGACAGACACCATGCCAACTATATTTTGTGCTTTACTTTGTTTCATTCTCAACCGAAAACTGTGGTGAGCACATGCTTTGTGCTGGGCTTGCTTCTCAGTTCTCTCCATTTTGTAGTTGCACAGCCTCACTTAGGGAAATTGGAGTGTGTATAGCTCTGCCTGTGGCTGAATAGATAAATGTAATTTTAGCATTCAGTGTTAAGAAATCAACTCTTGGTGCAAATTTAAGACTCATCTTCTCATGGTGTGTGTGTGTGCGCGTGTGTGATTTTACTGTGTCCCTTCTCCCTAACACTCCAGTTCAAGATACCAACCTACATTCTGAGTTGATTATTCTGGATACACTCTATCAAAATATGACTGTTGGACACCAGAATACACCACCCCAATATACCAGTATAACAATATACCTCTGGCATATTGATTATTTCAGGCCTGGCATGGTGGCTCACGCCTGTAATCCTAGTGCTTTGGGAGGCCAGGAGTTCATGAGAAGGCTGAGCACATAGGGAGTCCCATCTCTACAAAAGTATTTTTTAAAAAGTAGTCCTGGTTACTAGGGAGGCTAAAGCAGGAGGATGGCTTGAGTCCAGAAGTTTGAAGTTACAGAGAACTATACATGCCACTACATTTCAGCCTGGGTGACAGCGTAAGACCCTGTCTCTAAAACAAAAACAAAGTAGGACTGGGAATTGGTGGCTCACGCCTGTAATCCCAGGATGGTGGGAGGCCGAAGTGGGCAGATCACTTGAAGCCAGGAGTTTGAGGCCTGCCCAATATGGTGAAATCCAGTCTCTACTAAAAATATAAAAATTATCTGAAAGTGGTGATGCATGCCTATAATCCCAGCTACACAAAGGTTGAGGCATGAGAATTGCTTCAACCCAAGAAGCAATTTTGGGTTGCTTCAGAGGTTGCAGTGAGCCCAGATCATGCCCCTGCACTCCACCCTGGACGACAGTGCAAGACTCTGTATAAAAAAAAAAGAAATTAAATTAAATTTTAAAAAAACAAAACAAGATGAGAGAAAACCCTCATCTGTACTGCTATACTCTTTATTCCTCTTTATGACAGAACAACACAGAAAGATAAAGACAAAGAAAAGACTATTCTGGGAGGAAAGAGGATTAAACAACATGATTCTTACCACAAAGTACCAGAAAGTACAACAGAGTCGATACACCGGCACTAGTCACACAAATCCTTTTCACCCATCAGTCAAGATTTTGGACAGGAAAAATAAACAGAGAGTGACCAGATTTCACAGAGTGGAGCCTGGAATCTGGCTGGTAAGAAATTCTTATCCTTATGCTAGCTGATCAGCTCCTGCTTTCCCTCAACCATGGGCTTCCAAAAGAGCCAAACTTTCTGTTCCTGCTCACAGCACCCAATTTTCAGGGGCCCAGGGAAATCTTTCTCTTAGCACTCTGAAAGTTTGCTCTAAAAATCAACTCACAGCGGCAGATTAATAGGAGAAAACACATACAAAATGTGTGATTGCCCAGCCCCTCAGTGAGGTGCAGGAGCTTATACACCATCCTGAGGTTACAGAAAAAAGTGGATCATGGCAAAACAAGTTAAAGGTGGGAGAAAACCTTTAAAGGTTCCAGACTCTCTGTTAATTCTTCCTAGATGTGGAAAAGAGAAGGCCTTTATGTATCAATGCAGATTTTCCACAGATGTAAATTTTTCCCACAAACCACAGCATTGCAGGGCTATTTCTTTTGCTGGTTCTCTGACAGCCATCTGAAAATATGTCAAATAAATGTATTTTGGGGTTAAACATTTTTTATTTCCTTCAAAGTGGAATATTAACTGTATGTCTCTTATAGATATAGTTTTAAATAAATAAGGGAATCCACTTTTTCTAATTTGTTAAGATATGTTTTGTTTTAATAATAACAAGGAGTTAAATTTTAAACGATTTTCTGCATCTACTGATATTATCATATAGTTTTATTCCTTTTTAATGTTAATGTGAATAATATTAACTGATTTTCAAATGCTAAACCAATATTGAGTTTGTGTAATAAATCCCACAAGATCATGATGTATTTTTAAAAACTTACATTTCTGAAGGCCCGGCACGGTGGCTCAAGCCTGTAATCCCAGCACTTTGGGAGGCCGAGACGGGAGGATCACGAGGTCAGGAGATCAAGACCATCCTGGCTAACAGGGTGACACCCCGTCTCTACTAAAAAATACAAAAAACTAGGCAGGCGAGGTGGCGGGCGCCTGTAGTCCCAGCTACTCGGGCGGCTGAGGCAGGAGAATGGCATAAACCCGGGAGGCGGAGCTTGCAGTGAGCTGAGATCCGGCCACTGCACTCCAGCCTGGGCGACAGAGCGAGACTCCGTCTCAAAATAAATAAATAAAAAAAAATAAAAATAATAAAAATAACTTATATTTCTGGATTCAGTATGCTAATCCATTATTTATAATTTTTTAATACCTGTGATCATGAGAGTTATTGGCTAACCAAAAATTGGGGGATTGATAAGACTGATATGCAAAAGTGGCTTATAAATATTCATACTTGCTTGATACTTAAAAAGGCCTTTCTATGTATTTTTCCTGCCCTGCTCAGGCAGACTTATTAAATACTGGCATCATGTCTCGTTCAGGGCCATTCAAAAGTCAATAGTGGACTGAATCATTCTATTTTTGTAGGCACCCTCATAATCTTTTCAGTACAGATTGAATTATTGAGGATTCAGACAGCAAAGGAAAAAGGTCAAAGCATGTAAGTTAAGCAGAGAGACATATTTTTTTTCACCTGGCTTCCCCAGGAAGTATTAGCTAAAGTGAAAACTTACGTGAGACCTTTTAATTCAAAAGTGAGTTTTTGTTTGTTTGTTTGTTTGTTTTAAAGAGAGTGGGAGTTAAAAGAGAGGGAAGTGAAAAAGGAAGGAGTAAGAGGAAATTCCATGCTGTGCTACCTCATTGGCCCAAATTGGGTCAGGGTTAGAGGCGAATTTACCCATGCAGCTAAGGAAGCTTAGCTTTTAGGATCCCTTTGAACAGGTCTGTAATCTTGTACTCAAAAGTTTTATTCTTTTTCTTAAAGAGAATTCCCCACTACCTGTAACAACACTGGGTTCTATTAACTGAACCTACCCTGAACACAACAGTTTGCTTGATCACATGGAACCATCTTCTAGGTAGCCCTATTTTTGACTGCTTCTCAGAATAATCCACTTAGGAAGAAAGAAAGGGGAAGAATATATCCACTGTGGGAGAAATAAAACAATCCTGACAACAAAAAGACCCCTGTGTACCCAATAGAAGAGACAGAGAACACTAATACTGAGTTAGCCTTAAGAGATTTACATGCATGTAAGGTAGCATGACAATAACTATAAAGCTGGGCCACATCTCATATGTTTTGAGCAAAGAACATGGTCAGGCACAGTGGCTCATGCCTGTAATCCCAGCACTTTAGGAGGCTGAGGTGTGTGGATCACCTGAGGTCAGGAGTTCGAGACCAGACTGGCCAACATGGTGAAAGCCCGTCTCTACTAAAAATGCAAAAATTACCTGGGCATGGAGGCGCACACCTGTAATCCCAGCTACTCGGGAGGCTGAAGTGGAAGAATTGCTGGAACCCAGGAGGCAGAGGCTGTAGTGAGCTGAGATTGCGCCACTGCACTCCAGTCTGGGTGACACAGTGAGACCCCATTTCAAAAAAAAAAAATGTCTAATTTGAGATGCCTTATGAAAAGGTCCAGAAAAGCTAACTTAAAGAGAGCCTATGTGGCAAACCACTATTCCTTCTGCACTTGTGTAATTAGGCCAACTTTAACGACATCAAATTTATTTTGCAAACAAATTAGTTTTATTAATACTTTCATGTTGTTTGATAGAAAAGGGCATAAGCATACAGAAAACAAATTTCAGGAAAAAAAAAACTATAGTGTAACTGTCATTAGATTCTAGCTCATTGTTTTTGATGTCTTGTCATCTTCCTGAAATCTAGACTGGATCTTGAACTTTTTGTTCCCTTTAATATAGGGCAATCGGCTGGGTGTCAGGCTCACACCTGTAATCCCAGCACTTTGGGAGGCCGAGGTGAGAGGATTGCTTGAGCTCAGGACTTCGAGACTAGCCTGAGCAAAATGGCTACAAAAAGTTTCTACAAAAAGTACAAAAGTTAGCTGGGCATGGTGGCATGTGCTTGTGGTCACAGCTACTTGGAAGGCAAAGGTGGAAGGATTGCTTGAGCCAAGGAGGTAGAGGCTGTGGTGAGCCTTGTTTGTGCCTCTGCACACCAGCCTCCATGATAAAGCAAGACCCTGTCTCAAGAAAAAAAAAATCTAACTATGGCTGTTCAAACTAATATTTCTAACTTTCCTTCTATCTTATGGCTTGGAATTGCTGAAGTTAAACTATACTTTTCCTGAAGACCTGTAAGCTGAAGCTGGATGGTTTAATATAGACTGCAAAGAAATCAAATCATCACAACTCATGCATGGACTAAAAACTACTACTTTTTCTCCCCTACGATAGACACTGGCAGTAACGAGAATCTAACATCCCATGGAATTTCCCTCACTTCCCCTTTTCTTACCTGATTCAATCATAACAACCCTGATGATTTTCAATTGCGTCTATAGTTTTCACCTTAATCCTATCCGGTCCTGAGGCAATTTTTCCAGGCAAATTAGTGATTATCTCCCAACTACTTGGACTTTGGTGTCTGCCATTCTGTATATGACAGAGCACACTCCGTACTGGACTGAATCATTTACTCCCTTTCCTAGACAAGCCACATAGCTTCGCCTGATCTAGAGGCTAAAATATGGAGCCCCATTCATCATCTTTGGAAGGGCTGTCTTGAAGGCAGTATGTCCAGAGCCCCACATGCCACCTGGCCTAAACCTAAAATAAGCCAGGACTGGGAACTGGACAGCCTTACTGTACTGAGCCACTACTGTCAGTGTCTCCAGTTCTGTGCACATATGAAGTGCAGTGCATTCAGGCTGCCATGCTGGGCCTACATAAGCTAGAGTCATTCCTGAAGTTTAAAGGGGACAAAAATGTTGTTGAGACCCACATGTCTGGGGCCAATTGCTGAAACTAGAGAAGAGCTACATGCACTTGAAAAACAGGTGTAAGCTATAGACAACACAACACAATGGGCCCTGACCCAGCCAGGAGATGCCAACCAGCAAAGATGGACAGACAGATGCCCAGAGCAACTCTCAGAGCCCAGTCTGCCCCCAAGAAATTGCTGAAAACTAAGGCTTAGGACAGACTGGAACCCAGAAAATAAAGGAACCCAGTCTTGCTCATGGCTCATGGCACCAGCCCTTTCTACCAATGCCTTGGAATGAATTAATGCACCCCAGTGGGAGCCCTCATGCTGTTCTTGTGGACTTCCACAGGACTGTGCCCTGCCTGGAACTGGAAGTCTCTGCAGTGAAGATCCTTCCATATTTTGCTCTTCCTCTTCTGAATCACTTCAAGGCTTTCAACTGGAAAAAAATCTGTTTGCATAATCAATAATGTGCTAAGGAACTTTACTTTTAGATCTCAGAATTCATAGTTCTTTGTACATGAGGATTGAAGCCTTCCATATTCTCCACCCGTGACATAGATTTGGAGTGGGTGGAGTCAGGATTAGAAGCACATATAGGTGGGCAGGGTGGCATGAAGGGGACTGGGACCCACATCAGAGCTGGAGGCTGAACTCCAGGGAGCCTTTGAATAACTATGGATATGATGTCAACACGGTGGGAAAGGGCAGTGGTCCACCGTCCTGGGGTAATCTTGAAGCTGAGCATAGCCTCCCTGCTGACAGCAGAGAACAATCATCATTAAACATTCCTTCAATGGTCTGAAGTTTATATTCACAGGGTGGGAGTAGAAATTAAATTTATGGAGCCATGAGGAAGACCCCCAGCCCTGTGCCTTTTGAATTGACAACCATGGGATTCCAGGGCATCAGCTCCAGGTCAGACATTCCAGGCAGTTGCAGAATTCTGCCAGTGTGGGTCATGCCCATCTCAAGAATTCACATGGATTGAATCCAGCAAAACCGAATATCCAGCAAAACTTCAAAATCCAGCAACACTGAAGGCTCAAGAACATCACTGGTGCATACTTGGCCCAGGGAGGCTATTCTCTCACAGTCTCTCCCCATCTCAGGGCCTGCAGCATCTGAGACTCACTCCTTCCTGCAGGTATCCCAGGAGAAAGATTTATGCATCCCCATAGCTTCAACCTGCAGTGTGCCAGGCACAGAAAAATGGTTGTCTTCAGAAAGAGATGAAAAAACATGCAGTAGCAATCACCCTTTGGACTTCGAAACTTTCCTGTCACCTTAGATGTGATAAATTAAAACCCAGAAACTCAGTGTTGGTATTAATTGTGTCTAGCTATGAGGTCATTTTTTTTTTTCACACTGTCACAGTTTTAAATTTGAATATAGAGGAGCTTAGGTGCTACAATCTGAATGGAACGTGGGAATAAAACTGTCTTTGCCTTGCACTTCTCTTTAGATTGATTAAATACCAGTTATCGGTATAAGAAAATGGCAATAAATTGTCAAAGTAGAATTGGAAAGTGGTTTTGTGATTGGATATGGAGCAGGCTTCCCATGTGACCATTCTCACTTCCTATTCTGAAGTCTTACAGTCTACTTTTGTTTCTCTCCCTCTCTTCATCGATTCTGGTGTTTGGATACTCTGGGAACTGAGCTTTCATCTCCTATGTTAGCCACAGAGATGAGGGCTTTGAGGGCACCATGGAATCAGATTTTGGAAATGACATAGAAATCACAGGCACTCAAGCTCGACAGAGCTTAAAGTAAAAAAAAAAAAAAAAAAAATTAAAAATCAGGCACACACACAAAAAAACAAAACAAAATAAAAATTAAAAATCAGGCACACACACACACACACAAAAACAAAATAAAACAAAAACAAACAAAAAATGAGAAGACTGCTAAACTCTACAATTCTATAAAGAAGGACTGCAAAAAAGAAATCACAGAAAACAATAAGAAAATTTAAAGTGATATCAGAAAATATAGCACAACGGGGCCAGAAAGATTTTAGAATAAGGGATGGTTTTAGAAGGCAGGATGGAATTCGGAAAAAAATCACATTTAAAAAATAGAAATGTAAAGGGAGTTGGAAGGAAGGAGAGAAATTGAACAACAGGAAATGGATACCATGCATCTCTGAAATAATAACTGTTTAGTATTAGACTGTGTCAATTTTAGGATTTAATGCAATATTATATACAAGTGGATAAACAAGTATAAGTACATGGCACCAGTTATGAAAATATGTCTTAAAATAAGGACTATGATAGCTCTATTACTCAGTGTCATGCTTCTAATGGCCAGTTTTCTTTTTTTTTTTTTAAGAAAGAAAAGCCCCTATAAATGTTTTGTAACATGTTTATACTGAAAACATTTATGCAGCTGGGTTTAATGGCTCATGCCTGTAGTACTAACTACTCGTGAGGCTGAGGTGGGAGGATTGCTTCAGTCCAGGAGTTTGAGACCAGGCTGGACAGTACAATAAAACCCCAACTTTAAAATAAGTAAATAAATACAAAATGATGAAGAATAGTTAAAACTAACTTGTGCCAGGTGTGGTGGCTCATGACTGTAATCCCAGCAGTTTGGAAGACCGAGGCGGGCAGATCACCTGAGATCAGGAGTTTGAGACCAGCCTGACCAACATGGAGAAACCCTGTCTCTACTAAAAATACAAAATTAGCCGAGCATGGTGACACATGCCTGTAATCCCAGCTACTCGGGAGGGTGAGGCAGGAGAATCACTTGAACCCGGGAGGTGGAGGTTGCGGTGAGCCGAGATCATGCCACTTCACTCCAGCCTGGGCAATAAGAGCAAATTCCGCCTTTAGAAGATACAAAGAGTGGTGGACGTGGATAATGATAATGGTTGCAAAGCATTATGAACTGTACACATAATGCTTAAGATGGTAAACTTCATGTGTAAACTTATGTGTATTTTACAGAAAGAGAGAGAGAACTAGGCACTTACTCTAGCGTGCCCCTCACTAACATCCCAAATGTTCCTTTCTAATCGCCCCTACACATTTTTCTCCTGGCAGGACAGAATTCCAGTCTCTGCTCAGGAGCAACTATGTGATTTGGGGAAATGATAAACTTTCTATAAACCAGGGTTCCCCAGAAAAACTTTCTCTTCACAGGCCCAGTACTGCCTTTTTTTTTTTTTTCATCCCCTGAACCAAACTATTTGACTCTGGATAGCTTTTGCCCTAGATTATAGAATTTTATGTTAGTGTCATTAATTCCCTTTTCATGTGCAATTTGCTTCTAGGATTAAAGTCACCAGCCAGGTTCCTAAGCTATGTGGAATGCCCAGGGCCAGAAGAGTATAAAATTACAAAAGCTAGTGGCTTTTGAGTCTGAGAGTCCCTGATTACCTGCGACAGACACGGTGGCACAGCACTTTCTTCGCTGTGAGCCAGAGGTCTGGGGTTCTGCTGAAGAGGCCCAGGGGCCCTAGAGGCTGCAAGCCCTGAGCTCAGTATATTCTGGACCCTGTCCTCTCACTTTCCATCCATCGTGTGCCCCCCAATACTTGTGCCAGTTTTCCAGGAACAACCAAGAGTTCAACTGCGACCGGCTTCTTCCCCAACATCCCCCTCCTCCCTCCCCTCCCACACTTCTTTTTTGGGAAGTTTTTTAAAAATTAGGTTATTATATCCATGAAATTTTCTGTATTTCTTTTTTTGTTTTGTTTTGTTTTTTTGAGAGAGAGAGTCTCGCTCTGCCACCAGGCTGGAGTGCAGTGGCAGGACCTCGGCTCACTGCAAACTCCGCCACCCAGGTTCAAGTGATTCTCCTGCCTCAGCCTCCAGAGTAGCTGGGACTACAGGAGTGCATCACCAAGCCCAGTTAATTTTTGTATTTTTAGTAGAAACGGGGTTTCACCATGTTGGCCAGGATGGTCTCAATCCCTTGATGTCATGATCCGCCCCCCTCGGCCTCCCAAAGTGCTGGGATTACAGGCGTGAGCCACGACGCCCGGCCAACTTTCTGTATTTCTTTTAAAGTCATAGTGCTACTAAATTACAAGGCTTTGACTCCTGGATCTAAAAAGGTCACTAACTCCTGCTAAATCTTAAGCATTGATAGCAATTGAAGCCTCATTTTCAGACAAAGGTGAAGATGAAAATCAGAATAAGGGGCATTCGTGAGACATGGGGCCAGAAATGAAAACTATTCAACCCTCTTAATCCCTGGGAATATTGCAGAAGAAGTGGATTATGAGTTTGTAAGGACCCATTTTCAGAGACAAAATTAGTTCAGAGTTTCTCTTTCTCTATAAATTAAACAGTTGTGTTTTTGTTATTGTCGCTGTTGTTGTTTTGAGACAGGTTCTAGCTGAGCCAGGCTGGAGTACAGTGGTGTGATTCTGGCTCACTGCAATCTCTGCCTCCCACACTCAAGTGACACTGCCATCTCAACCTTCCAAATAGCTGGGACTACAGGTGTGCACCACCATGCCTGGCTAACTTTTGGATTTTTTTGTAGAGACGGGGGTTTTCACATATTGCCCAGGCTGGTGTCGAACTCCTGAGCTCAAGAAATCCACGCACCTAGGCCTCCCAAGGTGCTGAGATTACAGGCATAAATCACTAAGGCCAGCCTATAAATTAAATGTTGATATCAAAGGAATACTAATGTAAGACCAGTATGTGGGCCTCTGGGTCAGATTAACAATGTTTTATTGGAGCATTAAGACATTCTTTATTTAAAAATTATGAAAGGTTATGAAAAAGTTTATAAAAATTATATCTTATGGTCAAGATGATTACAATTTAATAGATTTGTCTTTAAAATTTGAGAAACAGATTTAGTTGACTTCCTCCTGTCTTTATTAGGTCTTATTGTTTGGGAAAGTAAGACTCAACGAGTAAAAGTTTTTGCCTTTCTATTTTTGAAATCTTTGAGTGACCATTTTGACTAAATGAATGACTTATTTTACAATGATCTGTGATCCTATTTTGTGATATCAAATGTTTTAAAACTTTGATGTTTGACAAACTTTCCAAAATCCAATTCTAAATTCAGTGTTTTTGCTCTCACTAATTTTTTTGACATTACTTCCCCTGAAATCCAGAGAGGCATATTTGGCTCACTTGGCATAATAAAATCACACAAGAAGTATTATCAAATATGAAATGATGTTTAACCTTTTTGGATTGTATTTATATAAATGTGTTCTTAGTGTGTGTTCCAAAATGTTATGAGATTCCTGTGATTCTGAAACATCTTAGTATATGTTATCAGAACTAATCATCATTATATTAAATTGTGGTATGTCATAAATATAACCAATTTCCTTGTCAATTGGGTCTTTAACCATTGCTATTCTAATACTTTTGTCATCCACAATTATTGTTTTACTTTGATCCTTTTACAGGGTAGTTTATAATCAGTTATAGAGCTCTGAACACTACCCTTTTTTTGTTTGTTTATTTGTTTTGAGACAGGGTCTCACTCTGTCACCCAGGTTGCAGTGTGGTGGTGGCATGAGCACTTTTCATTCTCAATCTCCTAGGCTCAAGCAATCCTCCTACCTCAGCCTCCCAAGTAGCTGAGACTACAGGTGTACCCCACACACCCAGATAATTTTTAAATTTTTTGTAGAGATGGAGTCTCCTTATGTTGCCCAGGCTGAGCTCAAACTCCTGGGCTCAAGCAGTCCTCCCACCCCAGCCTCCCAAAGTGCTGGGATTGCAGGCATCAGCCACCACACCGAGTCTTTTAATACATTTACTGACTCTTCATTAACAAATACTAAGTGTCTATATTGTGCTATGTAGTGATCAAGGTGCTGGAGATAAGTGATCAGCAAGCAGACACGGACTTGGCCATAAAGTGTTTGATACCTTCATGGGTTGGAAAAAAATAAAAACAGTAAACATGACAACAAATAAATAAATAAGATAGTGTTTATATGATAAATGCTATCAAGAAACTTAACACAAGTGAGCTGGAAAGGTAACTAGGAGGATTCTATATTAGCTAGTGTAGTAAGGATAGAATTATCAGAGATACTTCCACTTTGGTATGAATAATGCAATGAACAAAGCAAAAAAAAAAAAAAAAAATCTGGGCCATGCACAGTGGCTCACATCTGTAATCCTGGCACTTTGGGATCACTTGAGGCCAGGAGATTGAGACCAGCCTGGCCAACATGCTGATAGCCCATCTTTACTAAAAATACAAAAATATTAGCCAGGTGTGGCGCCATGCACCTGTAATCCCAACTACTTGGGAGGCTAAGGTGGGAGAATCATTTAAACCCAGGAGTCAGAGGTTGCACTGAGCTGAGATCTCCACACACACACACACACACACACACACACACACAAATGAAGGTGGAATTACCATCATGAGAGAAGATTCTAAGAATAGAACAACTTTATTATGGGCTAGGCATGGTGGCTCACATCTGTAATCCAAGCACTTTGAGAGGCTGAAGGCAAGAGGATCACTTGAGGCCAGAAATTCAAGACCAGCCCAGGCAACATAGTGAAATCCAATCTCTACCCCAGACCAAAAAAGAAAAGTTTTTAATTAGCAGGGTGTGGTGGTTCCTGCCTGTAGTCCCAGCCACTCAGGAGGCTGAGGCAAGAAGATTGCTTGAGCCCAGGAGTTCAAGGCTGAAGTGAGCTATGATGGTACCACTGTATTGTAGTCTGAGCTTACAGAGTGAGACCTTGCCTCGAAAATTAAAAAAAAAAAAAAAAAAAAAAAGTTTATTACAGCTAGGGAAAGAGAGAAAACAAATAATGGCTTTCTCCAGATTACAACAATCTTCTAGTCTTCTGCCCAAGATGCCATGCTGGCCTCCAGGCAAACCTGATACATGATTAGGTAAAGATGTCAGTTTTGATTTAGTTTTGATTGAATTATTTAATTACTGATGATACAGTGCCCACATATATGATATTGACTCCATAAATTATGAGGTTGGCCAAAGATGTAGTCAAGGCATTTTTAAGGGAGCTCTAACTGATTATGCTTGATGGTGTGTTTCTACATTTTCTCCCTAAGTATATCAGATTAGTTGACCCCTATATTAGCTGACCTCTTTATTCTCTAGGTTATGACACATTAATTCTTCCAGGATATAAGAGAAAATAAATAAAATGTAAAAGCAAAATACTATAAGCAATTTTTTTACCCATTTCCCCTTTGCCCCAAGAATACAGGCAGGTGGCACATGCAGCTGCAGCATTTACCCCAAGATCATTCACAGATTTTTTTTTCCAGATCATCTGGTATCTGTTTTCAGCTTTCTGTTCAAACAAGCTGCCCCAACCGTATCAGTCCTACTTTGATGTAATTCTCTGAAAAGCATTTGAGGATAAGTTTAGGACTGTAATCTACGAGTTATCTCAGGGTAAACAATGTAGCTGCAAGCACCACCAGCCAGTATTCTCAGGACAAATGGGAAATGGGTTAGTTAATTAGTGGACCCTTCCACAAATACTGGAGAACACTAGAACTTAGATATAAGTATTATAGTATAATTGCAGTTTGTGTAAATTAAGATTCTTTAATAAAGCATCACCTGCCTTAGCAGTTTTTGTCTAGGGGAGTTGAAAAGAACTAGTAGATTCTTTTGCACAGTTTGGAGGGAGAGGCATGTCCACATAAGAGCCTGGACAGCAGGTGTCTACCTGGGTGACACAGATCCCCTTTGGGAGTTGTCACTCCTATGTGTGTTATACCCATCCAGAGCACTGCCAACTCTCTATAATGCAAGTTTCTATTCACTGTTCACTCCTGGAGAGACATATGCCAGCTACATGCTCAAAGAAATGATAAAGCTACTTTTCTGAGATCACCACTGGTGTTTCTCTAGCAATTACTGGCAGGTAGGGGTTGCTCCTGCTCTCAGGATCCATTCTCCAGACATCTAGAGTCCATAAACTTTTCACCTAACAAGACCTTTCAATTTTCTGCCTTCTATATCTATTCTATCATTCTCATTCTGTTTCATTATTTTTCATTTCCTGTTCTATAGTTGTATATTTTCCTTTTTTCAAGTAAAAAGAAACATGGCTTTGAAGGGAAGCATCACATTTGAACCTTGTCTTTCTGGTTTTCAAATCAGCTCCTGGAGTAAACACAGAGTTCGCTGTGTTCTGAACAGTCTCGAGATTATTCTCTCATTAGTAAGAGCTGTGAGAGCTGCAGCCAGTTCCTCATCTTTGTATTTGTGGCTCCCTTTATAGCCCCTGGAACAGAGTAAGGTATCAAAACATGCTTGCTAAATGTTGGGATCAGGTTTTATAATAGTAAACAATAATGTTTGATTAAGTAATTCTATAATTGTAACCATCGATGCTTTGTAAATAGCATGTTTGACTCATATGAATTCCAATTTCACAATGGATATGAAAAGGAAGAAATAATCTACAGAAAGAATACAACAAAGAAGGACCCATTTTACATTCATTCCGACTAAGGTTATCTTTCAATCCATGATAAAATCTACAATGATAATATTGTTAAAAACTGAGCAAATTACTTTCAACCAGATACTGTCTAAACATTAACTTTTGCTATCAAAAGTATTCCTGATAGTTACTTTGTAAAATGAGAGCACATTTGGCTTCCATTTCAGAAGTAGTTAATAAAGTCTATGGGGTTAGATACTGTGCCAAGGGTCACTCATCTAGAACGGCATATAACTTCTCTGTAACTTAGCCACTGGGGCCTGAGACTTTAGCTTCTTGCTATTGTACACAGAAGTGCTGAAATCTTTTTCTTTTTTGGAGACAGGCTCTTACTCCATTGCTCAGGCTAGAGTACAGTGGCTCAATCTCAGCTCACTGCTGCCTCAACTTCCTGGCCTCAGGTGATTCTCCTGCCTCAGTCTTTCAAGTAGCTGGGACTGCAGTTAGGTGCCACCACACCCGGCTGATTTTTGTATTTTTCTTTTTCTGAGACAGAGTTTGGCTCTGTCACCCAGGCTGGAGTGCAGTGGCCGCAATCTCGGCTCACTGCAAGCTCTGCCTGCTGGGTTCACCCCATTCTCCTGGCTCAGCTTCCCGAGTAGCTGGGACTACAGGCGCCTGCCACCACGCCCGGCTATTTTTTTTTTTTTCTTTTCGTGTTTTTAGTAGAGGCAGGGTTTCACTGTGTTAGCCAGGATGGTCTTGATCTCCTGACCTCATGATCCAGCCACCTCGGCCTCCCAAGTGCTAGGATTAGAGGTGTGAGCCACCGCCCCCCGCCGGTATTTTTCGTAGAGACAGGATTTTGCCATGTTGCCCAGGCTGGTCTCCTATTCCTGGGCTCAAGAGATCTGCCTGCCTTGGCCTCCAAAAGTGTTGACATTACAGCTGTGAGCCACTGCACCTGGTCGAAATCTTCTTAATATAACAATTCAGCAGTAGAGGACAAAACTGGGAGTGAAAGACCATACTAACAATTGGGCAACTATGCTTACCCTGCTCCTCAATAACATCCCAAATTATCCTTTGCACATTCCCTCCCAAGCTTTTCTTTGCTGATACATAAGGTTTCAGTCTGCTCTTGGACCAGCAATGTGATTTGGTGGAGGAATGAACCTTCTATAAGAAAGCCAGGCACCATAAAAACAGCTTTTCCTCCACAGGCATAGTAGTACTTTTTCCTTTCATCTCCTAAACCAAACTGTCACTAATCTAGATAATTTCATCCCAGCTGATAAAATTTTTTGTTAACATCATTAATTCCATCTTCTGAGAAAATTTGCTCCTAAGACTAAAGTCATCACCCAGTTTCTTGTTATCTGCTTAGAACCACCCAAGAGAGCAGAAGAGTATAAAAATGCAAACACTGGAGATTTCTGAGTTCCTGATACACTGTCACCAATTGTGAGATGGATGCAATGAAGCAGCACTTTCCCCCTGGGGTGCAGCAGGAGCAGGACTTTCCTCTGGGGTGCAACCGGCCTGGGATTCAACAGACCAGGCACCAGGACACCAGAGGCCACCAATCCTGAGCCCAGGGGATTATGTGCCCTGTCAGCTCCCTTGTATGTTATTGTACACATACACCCAAATTCTGCAATACTTTACATTCAGCAATTCAACAGCAGAAGACAAAACTGGGAGAGTGAAAGACCAAATTAAGAATTAGGCAATGAGGCCAGGCGTGATGGCTCCTGCCTTTAATCCTAGCACTTTGGGAGGCCGAGGCAGGCAGGCCATTTGGGGTCAGGAGTTCCAGACCAGCCTGGCCAACATGGTGAAACCCTGTCTCTACTAAAAATACAAAAATTATCCAGGCATGGTGGTGGGGGCCTGTAATCCCAACTACTTGAAAGGCTGAGTCAGGAGAATCACTTGAACCCAGGAGGTGGGGGTTGCAGTGAGCCAAGATTGTGCCACTGCAGTCCAGCCTGGGAGACAGAGCAAGACCCCATCTCCAGGGTCAGGTGAGTGGGGGCGTGGAGAATTGGGCAATGACCAGCCTGGGCAACATGGTGAAACCCTATCTTTGCAAAAAAAATGCAAAAAAAAAAAAAAATTAGCCAGGTATGTTGGCACATTCTTGTGTTCCCAGCTACTCTGGAGGCTGACCAGGGAGATCATTTGAGCCTGGGAGGTCCAGGCTGCCGAGAGCATGACATTGCATTCCCACCAGAGCTCCAGAGAAAAACAATGTCTCATTAAAAAAAAAAAAAAAAGACAATGAATAGGCAAAGCATCCTAAGGGGCGGGGAAGGAAAGCCTGAGGCATCACATTATCCAACTTGAAACTACTCTGTAAGGATGCCATTATCCTAAGCAAATTAATGCAGAAACAAATATTGCATGTTGTCACTTATAAGTGGGAGCTAAACCACGTACAAAGGGACATAAAGATGAGAATAATAGCCCACTGGGGACTCCAAAAGGAGAGACGGAAGAAGATAAGGGGGTAGAGGCTGAAAAACTTCCTCCTGGGGACTTAGTTCACTCTTTGGGTGATGGGATCAATAGAAGCCTTAGAATCACACAATATATTCTTTTAACAAACCTACACATGTACCCCCGAATCTAAAATTAAAATGCAACATGAGTCAACATAACACAGAATGATAATATAATAAAATACACAAAAAATGATATTTTGATTAAAAAATTTGGCAACCACCCTGGCCTGCTCCTCAGTAACATCGTGATACTTTAGGCATCTAACAAGCATTACTCCGGGGCAGAAAGGGACCCAGTGTGCTCCAGTACCAGCAATGCATTTGGGGGCAGTAAGGAACTTTCTAACCAGGGTCTCCCCAAAAACCTTTCTCTCCACAAGAAAGGTAGTATTTTTTCTCTTCAATCCCTAAAGCAAACTATTTAACTAGATAACTTCATCACAGATGATAGGACTTTGTGTTAATCTTATTAATTCCATGTCCTGATGTAATTTGCTCCTAAAATTAAGGTTACCACCCACCTCCCTTACAATCTGATTTGGACCGCCCATGAGGCCAGAAGAGTATAAAAACGAGATGTTGACTTCCGAGTCCCAGATACCCGGTGTCAGCTGCTGAAAGAAGACCGCGATGGAGTTGCTGTCTCCCCTCCGAGTTTGGCAGGCCCGGGATTCCGCAAAGAAGGCAGCGGGGCCAGATACCTCCAGCCCCGAGCTCAGTACATTCAGTGTCCTGGATGCTCCCTTCCTGTCCTTACCATTTCGAGTCCTGGGACGGCCTAGAGTTCCACTGGGACCTACTTTCGCTTCCCGCGTGCTTCTTCGCTGAAACTGCCGGCGAAAAGATGTCTTTCCAAGCCTCAGAGCACCTTGAGATGTGCAGAGCACCTTGAGACCCTGAGGCGCAGGATCGCCTGCTCTGGATTCCGCGCCCGAATCCCAGGAGGAGCCCTCAGGAGAGCAAGAGGCTGTACAGGGTCCCAACGGGCTCCGGCCTCCGCAGTCTTCCTGGCAACTCGCCCCTCGCTCAGAGGACATACGACTGGAGCCGAGACGTCCGTCCGAGGAGACCTTTCAGAGTGTCAGCCTATTAGTGTTCCCCGAAGCCACTAACCGAAGTTCCAAGAATGCTGGCTACAGATTGCATGTGCTGGGGGCAGACGCCCTAAGACTGGGTCCACCGCCTGCTTTTGGAGTCCTGAGCCCTGAGACTTCCTCTGAGACCTTCAATTGGATGATCCTCTTGTTAAAAAAAAAAAAAAAACAAAAAACAAAAAAAAGTCACAGTAACACCTGAGTTCTCTCAAATGCGAAGGAAGAAGTTTTGCCTTGAAATCACTTTGTGCCTTTTTCTTTCCCCTTCTCAATAAAATTGTACACAAATGTGAAAATCCTGTTACCTGGGTTCCTGCTGATGATGTTGAGTGAGGATGAGACTCAGGGGTGGGGTGTCTGGTTGCTGGTGCCAGGACTGGCAGGAAACCTTGGGTCACCTAGATTTGCTGGTTGCAGAGCAAAATAAAATTTAAAAAGTGGTGTGTCTTATGCAGAGATTGGAGGGGAGGATCGGCCAGGGGTTGTGCACAGCAGGTGACTCACAGGCTGGGCCTACAGGAAACCGAGTGACCAGGCAGCAGACCTGAGAGCTTACTGCAGGAAATTCTTCTGTTCAAGACCCTGGAACTTTTTCCTCTGAGGCTTTGCACCCTTCTATCTTGAGACCTTGCTAAACTCATGAGTTCTGGAAGTTTGCTTTCAGACTCCATTTTTTTTTTTTTTTTTTTTTTTTTTTTTTTTTTGAGACAGAGTCTCCTTCCCTACCAGGCTGGAGTACAGTGGCAGGATCAAGGCTCACTGCAACCTCCACCTCCCGGGTTCAAACCATTGTCCTGCATCAGCCTCCCGAGTAGCTGGGACTATAGGCGCTTGCCAGCACGCCCACCTAATTTTTTTTTTTTTTTTCTTTTTCAGTAGAGACAGGGTTTCACCATGTTGACCAGGATGGTCTTGATCTCCTGACCTCATGACCCCCTTGCCTCCGCCTCCCAAAGTGCTGGGATTACAGGCATGAGCCTCCGCACCCTGCCTGCTTTTAGACTCTTTAAGATTTTCTACATAGGCTCATGTTCTATAAGTATGGACAGTTTCATTTTTTCACTTCCAATGTATATGCTTTTTAACTCCTTTTCTCACCTTATTTCACTGGCAAGTAATTCCAGTACCTTGTTGAATAGAAATGGTTCCAGTGAATGTCTTGGTCTTGTTCCTGATTTCATGGGAAAACCATCGAGTCTGTCACTATTACACACAATATTAGCTACAGGTTTTTGTAGATGTTCTTTGTACGGTTGAGGAAATTTCCTCTATTCCCACATTGCTGAGAGTTGGTTTTTAAATTTTAAATCATGAATGGGTATAGATTTTCTTAAATGCTTTTTGTGGTTGAGGCTGCAGTGAACTATGCATGTGCCACTGCACTCCAGCATGGGTAACAAAAATACTGAGGAGTGGCCCTTTAGCAGTTTCTTGCTTTCTCTAACTCCACTCATTCTCTTGCCTCTCCTGAGATAGAAATAGTGATGCTTTCTTCTAGTGCCAGGTCTGGAGTGCTCCCTACCTTTTGTTTCCTTTAACCTGTCCATACATGCGCATTGTAAGTAGTCAATTACTGTATTAAACTCTTCTCAGCTACCCCTTTAGAGTGCGCATCTGTTTTATGCAGCAATGTTAATGATACAGGTTCCACTGGCAAGTATAAAATTACTCCAAAATATTTAGGAAAGCAAAATATTTAATTCTGGGGCATTTCAGAGTTTGGACAAAGAAAGATGATACAGCATCGGAGTAAACAGATGGGGTGTCTACCAAAGCAAAAGAAAAAGACAGTGACATAACATGGAAGCTGAAGAAATACATTTGCTATACAAAGTGCTGATGAGAGGTTGAGGATTGTGGAAATAGGAAAATGAAATGGTGGAATATAAGTTTCATTGTACAGGATTCACTGGGGTTGCTTGCAGGAAACTAGGAGGACAGAAACATTTCCAAATAAGGAAAGAAGCATAGGCAGCAAGCTAGGACGAGCCTGAGCATGCCTGGACATGTCTGGGCATGTCCAGGCAGATCAGGGAACAAATGGGTTAGGCCTTCTGAAAACTGGAGATACAGAATATACAGTTCTTATGCTACATTTTAATTTTTTATTTAACAATAATTTAAAATATACAAGAAAAATGCAAGAATGAACCACAGAAATCCAGCATACCTTTTATCTATAGTCCCCAATTTTTAATAATATTCCACATTTGGCTCTTCTCTCTCTAAAGAATTTGCAAAAAAATTATACAACCTACAGCCAGTGTACTTTAATATTTAGTGTGCATTTCCTAGGAACAGGGATATTTTCTTACATAAGTACAGTACAGTTATAAAATTAAGGGAATTTAACCCTACTGTAATGCATGTACATAATATAAAGCCCATACTCCAGTTTTGCCAATCTTCCTAATAATGCCCTTTACAGCACATATACTCCTCCAGTACATGTTCTAGTCCAGATTCAAGTATCACCTTTTTTTTCTATTTTCCTTTAATATGGAACTATTCCTTACTCTTTCATGCCTTAACATTTTGAAGAAAACTGGCCAATTATTTCACTGAATAGTCCTAGAGTTGGGTTTTTTCTAATTTACCCTCTTGTTCAGACTCAGATTATGCATCACCTATTGTGGAATGCCACAGAAGTCATGTTATGCAACTACAAGGTATCACATTTAAAAGTATGCCATATCTTGCTGCTCATTGGTGATGTTTGATCACCCTAGAAAGATATTTGGTATTTCCACTAAAAAGCTACTATTTCCTCCCTCAACTTATAAGCAATCTGTTGGAAATGAAAGCTTGGAGTCACAAAGAAAACGAGCACTTGAAGAAAAGATTGATCAGTAACGTGAATTTACTTCTGTAGAAGGGTGCTGCCTGTAAGCTTGATCGCCATGAGAGCACCCTGAACAAAGGAAAGCAGGGGTTCTTATCCCTGACACATTGGGTCCCTACTGCGGTGTCCTATCTCCATTGGCTGGAGCTGGACTGCACAATCTAGACTGATCCCAATTGGCTAAAAACTTAAACTTTCCTAAATAGGTAAAGGTGCAATGGGCAACAAAGAAAGGGAGGGGGTTGCTTGCGGGAAACTAGGAGGACAGTAACATTTCCAAATAAGGAAAGAAGCATAGGCAGCAAGCTAGGATGTGCCTGGGCATGTCTGGGCATGTCCAGGCAGATCAGGGAACAAATGGGTTAGGCCTTCGATTAATATTACAAGGACATAGGATATGCTTATTCCTTTACTGTATTTAACAACCACCCAGGGGACAACAAAGAGTGATTAGTAGAGTAAAAGATTTGTCACTATGAAACATAAAGGAAACCTGAAAGGAGCTTTTAAGAGGAACTATCCTTCTTAAAACTTATTATTCTTAACAAGGAGGTAAACTTTTATTCTTAAAAATTTTCCCCTCTTGATTTTACATTCTTCCTCTTCAAATCTTTTTAACATGTCTTGACTCAATTGCTCTTCTTGGTCAGTTAGAAGGAGCAACTTATCTGAATAAGGAGGAGGAAAGTTGAAAAGGATTTTGGTAAGAGCTTTTTCTAAAAGCTTTTGCAGTAATCCATGAATTCAAGGTATGATACGACATCCTACAAGGATAAGCACACTTACTATAAGGGCAGGTGAGGTGAAGACTGAGGACATAAGTCGCTTCCATTTGCCAAACCATCTCTTCATTAAGTTAGTGAAAGGATCATGTATCCCAGAATTTTCAGTTAGTTCACTTGATAAAGCAGTAAGACCTTGCAGTGTTTTTGTTATAGTTCCATCGGGGCAGAATTATTGTGGATAAAGGTACAGCATGGGGTTCCAATCATAATACAAACTGCACCCTTTTCTGCTAGTATCATGTCTAATGCTACTCTATTTTCCCAAGCCATTTGACTGGCGGGTCCTAATTGCTCAGCTATTCCTTTAATAGCATCTCTTATATAATTAACAAACTGTTGTTGGTTGTAGTAAATATAATTTATCCAGTCTACATTTTTATTGATAGTCACCCACCCAAATAATGACTCAAATCCTGCGGCTATTTGATTTTGGGCTTTAAATTCATCTGGTACTCCTTGTGGGACTCTAATCGCATCTATATAAACATTAGGGTCAAAGGACTTACAAGGGACATTTCTTGTGCTCCAGTGTTCGGTTGTTATTTCCTATGGTGTATGAAACGTCAGGGTGAAAGGGATAGTCAATTGAATTAGAGCACAAGTACCACTCCAGTTACTTGACAGAGTGCCCAATAACGGTGTCTTAATTTAATTTAGGAGAGCTAAATAATTAAACATGAGGCCAAAGTACATAAGAAAGCGGCAGCCTTTTATTGCAAATATGCACACACTCTCTGGCGAGGTTCTCCCTTCCTCAGGTATGGGGCCAGGGAAGTCGCAGGGGCGCTCTGGGTGAGGTTCTCCGGTCCACGAATGCCGGGGCGGAAGAAGTCACGGTGGCTCCTGAGGGCGGCAGACTTTTATGCATTGGTACTGGAAGGGGGAGGGCAGTGGGCGGGATAAGGGTGTGATAAGGGCGACTCCATAGGCATGACCAGGGAAGTTTCCATCTCTTCGGATTGACGTCACCTGGCGCATGCTCAGTTGATCTGCATTTTCCCCAGCGCGGGCTGCATTTTCTTGAGCGCAGGTAAGTTGGTGATGAAGAACCTGGAAGCAACAGGGACTGTGCCTTCTTGTTCACCTTTCTCCATCTTGTCCCTTCTCCCTCACCCAAACAAAAGGTCCACCACAATACCACCATACATGTGCCTGAGGATGGATAGGGGCGGATTGATGGGTTAGCTCTTGGAAGTGCCTGAGCTCACTGCATCCTGTTAGGTTTCCAAGGAACACCAAGTTTTCCCCCTGTGGTGAGAGACAGGAGGCAAAATTGGCCCTGGAAGATGAAGGCTGGATGGCCCTCAGGGGCTGACCCGCAGGGTGCTGGACCTCAGGGAATAGCAGAGAGAGTGTTTGGCACGATTTATTACCCGAGGCCTTGGGGTCTTGGAAGAGAGCTGCCATGCAGTCCATGTCTGGTCAATTAGAAGACCATCCAAGTGGAAAGGGGACAGTTTGGGCCTCTGGTCTACCATGTGCACAGGCGTAACAATAGCTTTTATTTAGAACGTGGATGGAATATTTAACCCATTCCAACCAGGCACTTGCATCTGGTACCCTGTTTCAATTGCTAAAGTTTGCCTTAGGTCTTTTACTTCTACTATGCTACTTTGGTTTTGTCATTGGGTATGAGATGGGTGATTGTTTTAGGAGGATGGGATAGAGAGGTTGAAGCAGCAACAAAGTGTATTTCAAAAAATCCTCTAAATCCATTCCTGAGATGTCGGCTTCCATACCATAAATATGACTTCATGATGGGGAAGAGTTTGGGGATGTTGCAATAGTGATAGTGAGCTGTACAGGATTACATTGGTTATGTTGACAATTAGTAGGAGCAGCCTCTTTGGTAAAATGGATATACGGTTTTAAGAACTGACAAAGACTTACGGGAGCAGTTCAGCCTAGACCTTTGGTGTTCCATAGGACATTAGACCAAGTATAGCAGAGGGACTCTGTTTTAGGGGGACAAGAGTCCCATTCCCACCAGTTAATACAACTACTATTCTTGGGATTATTATCTATGTAGGAATTTACTATATCTTTCCAATCTGAGGAAGTCCAAGAGGGGCAGAGATATTTCTCTGAAGCAGTAACTGTCTTTGGTTTTGTAAATATCCACAGGATATGACTAAACAAGTATCAAAGGTAATAATCTGGGGTGGACTTGATCTAGTTACCTTAATTATAAGATGGGGAGCAGTTAAGGAAAAGAAAAGAAGAGATAGGGAGATTAAGCTTTTTTCTTTAACGTTACTTTGGTGGGAGTTGACCCTGGGACTACCATCCATGGCTTTGGAGAAGGTAATTGCATTTTAACTGGAGTATAATGAGTCCACCCTTTCTCAGTGGCTCGGACTGCTGTCTTAGTTGTTATGAGCATCACATAGGGTCCTTCCCAGGTAGGCTTGCATTTACCCTCTTTCCAGCCTTTGATCAGGAGGTGATCTGTGGGTTGGTGTTGGTGGACCAGAAATTGGAGGGGTGGAGTCTGTGCTAGAAAGCCTTGAGTCCTGAGGGTAGAAAGGGTGGAAGACAGACCAAATAAATGATTTCTAAGGAACTGATCTTTTGTTTCAAACGTGGGAAGGTCAGTAGTAGTGTTTAGGTAAGGCAACCCATAAAGCATTTCATAGGGAGACAGGCCCAGATCTTTCTAAGGGGCAGTTTGGATCCTTAATAAAGCAATGGAAAGGCATTTTGTCCATGACAACCGAGTTTCTAATATTAATTTGGTTAGATGATTCTTTAGAGTTTGATTCATTCTTTCTACTCTTCCTGAGGAGGGCAGAGTATGATATTGCCATTTTATACCTAGTGCTTGGGTTAGTCCTTTAATGATGTATGCAGTGAAATGGGTTCCATTATCCAAATCAATGTTCTCTGTTAGTCCAAACCTGGGTATGATGTTCCAACAGAGCTTTGATTACATTACTGGCTGTTGCACTTGGGAAAGGAATGGCTTATACCCAGTGGTAAGATGATCTACTATTACTAGTAAATATTTAAGGCGGCCTATTGGAGGCATTTCAGTATAGTCCACTTGAACACTTTGAAATGGGCTGCTACAGAGAAACATCCAGCTAGGCGCCCCCGCTTAAATCCGCCAGCTCCGCTCTAGTAGAAACTGCGACGGAGAAAACACCGACCTGCTGCACCTCTCAAAACTCTGTCTCGAAACTCCTACGCGAGCACCTAATGGTGCTGGGTGTAATGTTGCTAGCACAGAGTCAACAGCTGTGCAGGAACCTAGAAACAACTGGCTCTCACAAAGGACTGTGTGACAGAGAGCAATAGCTGGTTCCAGACACAGCTGGTTTTAGAGAAATGAATGGCATCGTCCTCAAGAAAACACTGGCTCTATGCAAATGTTTGTGACGGAAATACCACCACGAACGCCAGCACAGGAAAACCCAATACTGAGAACGAAGGGGGTCTGCCGAGAGCTGCGCCTCCAAGGAGTAACTGCCAGCCCGCAAAGTGCGAATGAGAAACCGGCCATTCCGTACTGCCACGGAAAAGCATCTGACGTCGCCGAGAAGCAGTGAAGCCAGAAGTGGCCACTTTTGAAGAAAAAGGAACGTGACTGACAAACACCCGATTCCCAGAAAGAATCGGTATTTGTTCCAAAACACAGCCGGATAAACCGGGAATCTGCAGAGTGGTTGCACCTATTTCAGATGCAACTGAGGAAACGGGGTCACCCAGAGCCTCAACTTCCTGGGCTCTGGCAAGCCTTTGTAGAAGCAACAGGCAGTGCTGCCAATGAGGAGCATCTGGCGGCAAAACTGGTGGTAATGCCACTGATAAAAGGCCTGTTAGGCAAAAACAGTAATTTTTAGTTTCCAGGGATCATGGGTCAACGCAGAGCAGACAGCATAAAGCTGAGGGCTGACAAAAGAAAAATTAGCAACAATTGTTTTTTAAAAGGGCAAGTTACCTGAAAATATAACACAATAGAAATACATTTGGAAAAATTCATTGAATGAAAATCAAAACTAAGCAAAACATAAAAAACTGACTCTGCAAAGAAGAAAATGCAAACACTTCTAAACAGTGTGGTTTCACAGCTGTAATATCGCTGTCACACCTATATCAATATCTGCTTGATCTAAACCTGGACTTCTAAGGCATTGCAGGCACTGCTAAACCAACACATGCTACTCCTAAAAGATCTTCTTCACCGAGATGCCCCGACATCCAGTTTAAAACTCATAGGCATAACTAAAGCAGGATAAGAAATTAAGAAACCTAAACTAAGAAGTCACAGGCATGGTTATGCTAGTACTAGTTTGGACTAAATCTGGACTTGCAAGAGCTAAGAAACTGCATTCCCGCGGGCACTTAGAATCCAAAAATGAACTTGTTACTCTATAAGAAATCCCTAACCCAGGACTCGCTCAGAATAAGATATTTTATTTTTTATTTTATTTTATTTTTTTTGAGACGGAGTCTCACTCTGTCACCCAGGCTGGAGTGCTGTGGCCGGATCTCAGCTCACTGCAATCTCCGCCTCCCGGGTTCAGGCCATTCTCCTGCCTCAGCCTCCCGGGTAGCTGGGACTACAGGCGCCACCACCTCGCCCGGCTGGTTTTTTGTAGTTTTTAGTAGAGACGGGGTTTCACCGTGTTAGCCAGGATGGTCTCGATCTCCTGACCTCGTGATCCGCCCGTCTCGGCCTCCCAAAGTGCTGGGATTACAGGCTTGAGCCACCGCGCCCGGCCTCAGAATAAGATATTTTAAAAGCAGGATTAAGCACGTTTATCACAGGAAAAATAAACTGATACTTGTTTCACTTAAATTCAGACTCGCTGTGCAGAAAAATCACAATCAGGGCTATATTCTGATGTGTAGGAGGTTTAAAAATCCCATCAAGGCAGACAAAGCAGGCAGGGCCAACCCAGACCTCCTCAGCCTACTGAAATTGCTAAAGCAAGTTGTGGTATGATTAAATAATTGGCAGTTTTCTTATAAACCACACTATTTATTCCAAAGAAAAAGAAACAGGAAGGGCTGCTATACCTAAGACCCATGAATAAGTAGTCTTATTTATTTGTTTATTTACAGACACGGTCTCGCTCTGTTGGATTGCAGCGTCGCAAACTCGACTCACTGCAGCCTAGACCTCCTGAGCTCAAGTGGTCCTCCCATCTCAGTCCTCTGAGTACCTGAGACTACAGATGCATGCCACCATGCCCGACTAATCTTTGTATTTTTTGTAGCAACGAATCTCACCATATTGCCCAGGCTGGTCTCAAACTCCCGTGCTCAAGCAATCC
The DNA here is from genome assembly GCF_002776525.5 of Piliocolobus tephrosceles. NCBI lineage: Eukaryota > Metazoa > Chordata > Mammalia > Primates > Cercopithecidae > Piliocolobus > Piliocolobus tephrosceles. The sequence goes on from NC_045437.1 coordinate 42,112,214, forward strand.
GCATGCTTCAGCAGCCCAGATTGCTGGGATTACAGGTATGAGCCACGCCGCACTGTGTGAAAAAACAATCTTTGGAAGTGGTCATCGGTGTGGTTGTATTAATATAAGTAATTGCCTGGTCCTGAGAAATAGCAGACTGATGAACCCCTCAATCTTTTTTTTTTTTTTTTTTTTTTTTTTTGAGATAGAATCTTGCTCTGTCGCCCAGGCTGGAGTGCAGTGGTGCAATCTCGGCTCACTGTTAGCTCCTCCCAGGTTCATGCCATTCTCCTGGCTCAGCCTCCCAAGTAGCTGGGACTACAGGTGCCCACCACCACCCCCGGCTAATTGTGTGTGTGTGTGTGTGTGTGTGTGTGTGTGTGTGTGTGTGTGTGTATGTTTTAGTAGAGACAGGGTGGCACCGTGTTAGCCAGGATGATCTCGATCTCCTGACCTCGTGATCCATCCGCCTTGGCCTCCCAAAGTGTTGGGATTACAGGTGTGAGCCACCGTGCCCGGCCAAACCCCTCAATCTTATGACTGCAAATAAAATACCTCAGTGTGAAACACAATGAATTGCTATACTGTAAAAACAAAGGCAGTCGTTAAAACAAAAATAAAATTAGTAATTAAAAAGACATTCTAATAACCCAAAGATGTGAAATAAAATTAAATGAAAACAAATATGATATATTTAAAAAGCAATAACTTGAAAAATAGTACAAATATAATTAAAAATAGAATGGAAAACAAAGTTTAAATATGCCAACATTCTGAATAATTCTAAAATCATAAAATAGATTTCCCAGAGTTGAAACAGATAGAAATAAAATTGTTAAATGAAACATATAATGAAATAAACATAAAAGTTCAAAATAAAAGGAAACTGCAATAATCGACTGGACACCATGGAGAAAGGTCAGGAAAAAGAAAATTTTAAAATTGACCATGAGCACTGAAAGCACATCTAAATGTATTTTTACTTTCTAAATGAAGACATTTTGTAACTGAGAATCTTTTCAAGGAGGAGAATCCAAAATGGCTCCTGCTGCTATCTAAAGCTTCTTGGCTCCAAAGGTCCCTGGGCAGCACCCCCAGCGTACAGAGAATGGGCATAACCAAGGTGACGAATCCACTCCAGGCAGCCTGAGAAACCCGGGTGGTGGCACCACCACTTCAAGACAGGAGGATGGCGGTACCCTGAAAGGCACCCGCCTTCAGAGGCCTGGGTTTCATGCTATTTGTCCCTGGAGTGGGGAGGACTGCACCAGGGAAGCTGCTGGAGTGTGAATCTGTGGGCTTCCTCTGAGCGGTCCGCCTCTTCTACAGGTGCCTCTTACAGCTTCTGTGTCCAGGGCCAACTGAACTCGTGGGCTCCACTGTAGTTGGTTCTAAGGTGCCCTGAACTCTGGGAAAGAGTCCGTTTTGCGGGTAGACTCCGGGTAGCCGCCAGCAAGGACTGGAAAGCAGTCCCAAATCACAGCTGTCCAATGAGTACTCTCCTGCTACTGGATACATAGAAAGAGGCCAGGGACCACAATCTTCTGAACTCACAATAGGCGGAGACTGGGGCTCTGGCACCACCTCTGTGGAATCCGAAACATGCTTCACACAGCCAAGAAAATGTTGCTCCATTGCTTAAGCCTCAGACCAGAAGGAAACAAATGTTTGCTCTGATTGAGGAGGGACAGCCTTCAGTGGTACCATCACTCTGTGTGGGGAAAAAAAGAAATTAGACTGTTACTGTGTCTATGTAGAAAGAAGTAGACATAAGAGACTCCATTTTGTTCTGTACTAAGAGAAATTCTTCTGCCTTGAGATCCTGTTAATCTGTAACACTACCCCCAACCCTGTGCTTGCAGAGACATGTGCTGTGTTGACTCAAGGTTTAATGGATTTAGGGTTGTGCAGGTTGTGCTTTGTTTAAAGAAAAAAAAAAAGTGCTTGAAGGCAGTATGCTTGGCAAAAGTCATCACCATTCTCTAACCTCGAGTACCCAGGGACACAAAACACTGCGGAAGGTCGCAGGGACCTCTGCCTAGGAAAGCCAGGTATTGTCCAAGTTTCCTCCCCATGTGATAGCCTGAAATATGGCCTCGTGGAAAGGGAAACACGTGACCGTCAGGCCAACACTCATAAAGGGTCTGTGCTGAGGAGGATTAGTAAAAGAGGAAGGCCTCTTCGCAGTTGAGATAAGAGGAAGGCATCTGTCTCCAGCTCATCCCTGGGAATGGAATGTCTTGGTGTAAAACCCAGTCTTAGGTTCTATTTACTGAGATAGGAGAAAACTGCCTTATGGCTGGAGGTGAGACATGCTGGTGGCAATACTGCTCCTTAATGCACCAAGATGTTTGTGTAAAGTCAAACATAAATCTGGCCTATGTGCACATTAAGGCGCAGCACCTTTCCTTAAACTTATTTATGACACAGAGATCTTTGCTCACATGTTTTCCTGCTGACTCTCCACCATTACCCTACAGTCCTGCCACATCCCCCTCTCTGAGATGGTAGAGATGGTGATCAAAAAATACTGAGGGAACTCAGAGACCAGTGCTGGTGCTGGTCCTCTCTATGCTGAGCTCTGGTCCCCTGGGCCCACTTTTCTTTCTCTACACTTTGTCTCTGTGTCTTCTTTCTTTTCTCAGTCTCTCGTCCCAACTGATGAGAAACACCCACAGGTTGTAGAGGGGCTGGCCACTCCTTCACTCTGGGTATTTATGCTTTCCAGAGCCCGTGGGCAGAGGCCAGCCAGATATTAAGAAACTCAATAGGCTGGGTGCGGTGGCTGACGCCTGTAATCCCAGCACTTTGGGAGGCCGAGGTCAGGAGTTCGAGACCAGTTTGACCAACATGGTGAAACCCCGTCTCTACTAAAAGTACAAAAATGAGCAGAGCATGGTGGCGCGGGCCTGTAATCCCAGCCACTCAGGAGGCTGAGGCAGGAGAATCGCTTGAACCTGGGAGGCGGAGTTTGCAGTGAGCTGAGATCCTGCCATTGCACCAGCCTGGGCAACAAGAGCGAAACTCTGTCAAAAAAAAAAAAAAGAAAAAAAAAGAAAAGAAAAGAAAAAGAAAAAAGAAAAGAAAGAAAGAAAGAATTTTAAAATCATTAAAGTCTAAAGTGCAAGTAAAAATGAAAAAGCAAACACACTGGTAACATCGTTCTCAGAGCAAAAGACACAAAAAAGCAAAAATTACAAAGAATCAACCTTACAAAGAAATTACTAACCTTGCGAAACGATGCAGTCCTACAATTAGGATATCTATATCAGAGCTGAACCGGTACGTATTACACCTAAGTCTAAATTTCCTTCAACAAAAACAAAAACAAACCAGTCGTGGTTAAACCTGTTTAACTACTAGTGAAAAATCGCAGGAGCTGGTATATCCCTATTTGGTCCACAAGAGAAAAAGTCGAGTTGAACGAGACTTGCTACTGTCAAACAGAGCTTGGTAAAACGGAGAAATCTCATTGGCCGGCATTTCCTGACTTCCAGGGGAGTTTTAAAAACACAGGCATAGCTAAGGCGGGACCTGCTATTGCGAAACCAAACATGATATAAGAGCTCCCCGGCATTGTTAAACTGGTCATCACTAAACCTAAGAAAATCGCAATTGCTGTTACACAGATTTCTACAGGAGTTAAACATCCCCTGCGCAGCTAAAGCAGGGCTTACTAGTATGAAACCGTAACTTGCTAGGACCAAGAAACTTGAGGCAGGGCTAACTCCGGGATTGTTTGATGAGAAATCCGAGCCTACAGGAAACCCGGAGCTGCTGGGGAAAAAATAAAGGCGGGGGGTGGGGGTGGGGTCATAGGGTAACTCTGCCTTTCTAGGACGAAACAGTGACTTTCTACGACCTAGAAATCGCAGCCAGGGCTACACCAGTGTTTGTCCTAAGTCGGGACTTCCTTGGGCTGAGAAATCACATTTTGGCTATTCCTCGACTTTGAACAGAGGCAGAAACGGCAGGCACCGCGAAATCGAAACTTGCTAAAACCAAGAAGCCAACGACTCACGAAACCGCAGGGTCCTGCGAGAGAGGCGCGAGCGGCGCAGCCAAGGGACTGGTTTCTGGAGGCCGAGTCAGAGCCGGTGCGGCGGCGCTGGAGGCGATGGGAAGAGACCGCGCCCGCGCAGCTCCCCTGCCACCAGCTCTGAGGAGCGGCGGGCTCCCCCCAGCCAGCGCCGCCTCCTCCGGGAACACCAGACTCGATGCAACTGGAGCAGATGCGACGCGGCATCCCTCAGATTGGCGACCTGATCGCTGCCGCCATCGAGAAAATGAAGGCTCCCACCAACGAGCTGTGCCGCGACCAGGAGACCTCGGCTTGGCGGATGGCGGTACTGGGAGTCTGTGAGTGAGGGCAGCCAATTGGGTTGTCAAGGACAACATTCGTTTTGATGCAACCAACGGTGCTGTCACCAAGAAACCATCGACTCAGAAAAAAGAGAGGTTCGGCCACCAAGAAACTCCGTACAAGTGCTGTGACAGAAAAACCTCCGGCTCGGCACCGCTGGCGAAACAGTCAATGGGAACACTGGGTCCTGCGACTGTGACGCCTGCACTAGAGGGCCTCGGATGGAGAAAGCGACGCACAGAGGCCAGGAAACTGCGCACAGCACAACTAGCAGTCGACACAAGCGGAAAAGTGTCTGGTCGGCTCTCTGGGAGAAAGCGCGGATAAGAAACGGAGACTTGTTGCAGGGACCAGCGCAGCCACTGAAGGAGGTTACCCACATGGCGATGGTGCCAGCGAAACACACACTGCGGTTTGGACGTCACCCATGGGTATGGCACAGAGAAACATGCGCTGTCACTAAAGTACATCCAACTCCGCGCAACCAGTGGTTCGACGATTGAGAAAGCGCCAGTTGGGCTCTACTAGAAACTTCTGAAAACAGTCCTCCCATAGCAGCTATCAGACCCACCACAGACAAACGCTGTTAGGAAGCACCCAACGGTGCTGAGACAGGCCTGGGCCAGCACAAAGCGCAGAGCGGTGCGGGTACCGAGAAACACCTGACTCGGTGGTGAAATTAACCTCGCCGCCACCGTATCCACTGGCTTCGCAGGTTGCTACCGGCGAAGGTGCTGTGGGGAAACTGCCGACTCAACTCACCGATTTATGCTACCTGGCGCAGGCGGGGGAGGTTGTGGGGGGAGACACCAGCGAAGTTGTGAAACCCGCTGCCCTAGGACCCAAGGAGCACCTGCCCGCAGCAAATGCCTGTGCTGTTGCAAAAGACAACTTTTGGCCCAAAGAATGTTGCCGCCAGAGAGCATCCGGTAACTCTGACAGAGGAGTGGCGATGGCATTGAGAAACCGCTGGAGCCAGGAAAGGAGCGGTACAGTCACCGACCAACTAACTGCGCGCTCGGTGCCACCAAAGTACTGTCGGCTCTACCCACTCTCGATTCTCATGTCTGTCCCCTAAAGCTTAGGAAAGTCTGGTTTCGGTTTTTTTTCTTTCTTTCTTTTTTAGATAGTGTCATGCTGTTAATTTCTTGTGGCCTTGGGTAAATTCTGGAGACCGGGATTAAACCCAAGATATATTATATATATTATATATATAATATATATAATATATATACACACTATATATATATAATATATATGATATATTATATTTCCATCGTTAGAATAAAGATTTAGAGTTACCATCTTGAATGTAATATCACTGTTTTATTTCTTTCATGTTGTTTTTTGAAGTTTGCAAATCTTTTATATTTCCAGCTGCTGAGACAATACTTTTGAAAGCTGATGTTACATCTAGCGGCGAAACCAGAGCCAGCTATTAAGCAGCCAGAAAGCTACAGTAATTGAATGCGTGACCATTTCTCTTTTAGCACGTTCTCTGTTTTCCTCTTCCAGAAGTTGTAAACGTCTGTTTAGTTTGATTATCTGTCGTTTTGGTGCAGCTGCATCTACAACAGTTAGGTCATCTGACGTTACTTCAATTGTTGTATCTATATTTGAAATGCCATACAGAGAATCATCTCTGACCAGCTGTCCATTTTGGCGAACAGCATTTTCACTCACAGACCGCTCTCTTTTTAGTTTGCCAACTGCACAGATTTCTTCATTTTGAGGGGTTTTGCAGGTCTTTCTAAATCCAGAAAATCTAGTGGTCTTTCACTTAGTGTAAGTACACGAGGTGGTGTTTTTAGTGTCATGGATTTAAAGGGAGTTGACTGAATAAGGTCAAAATCTGCTAGTCTTGAAAATGAAACATATTCATTATTTCCTGCGACAATAATCCACTCCAGGACCTGCATTATCACACTAGCATTTGGAACTCCTTGGAATCCTTGTTCTAGGTCAGCGTTTGGCGGTGCTACTTTTAACTTTTCTGGGACCTTCATTCGCTGACTAATGCCTTCAGTATATTGCATTTTGTTCTGAATTTGACTAATTTCTGCCATCTCAGCAGCAGTGAGAGAAGGAAGTGCTGCCCCATTCAGCAAATATGTACCAACTACTGCTTGCTGTTAGGCACTATCTGCTTCTGTGCTTCATGTTAAATCCTTTAACTTGCTTCAATGTGCAGGTGCTGGATTGAGAGCCACTTTTGTCCCCCTGGGCCCACAGGAGGACACACAGCACCAGCACCGGCACCGGCACCGGCGGAGCAGTCCGCAGAGGGCCAGGGCAGATGAGCGAAAGCTCTTTCATGGTTTTTAGGAACAGAAACAACACACTCAGACATGAAAAACTGGCCTGGCTTAAAAGGGTTCCTGGCCTTACAGGTGAGTAAGAAATGTCACTTCCTGGCAGGCCCAGGATATTTGGAGGCCTTTGACAAAAGGAGAATTCACTGAAATCTATAGGTATTGCAGGCAAAGCATGATAGCAAGATCTTGCTTTGGTTTCCTAGCCACTAGAGGGTTGTTTTTTTTGTTTTGTTTTGTTTTGTTTTTTTTGAGACGGAGTCTCGCTCTGTCGCCCAGGCTGGAGTGCAGTGGCCCAATCTCAGCTCACTGCAAGCTCCGCCTCCGGGGTTCACGCCATTTTCCTGCCTCAGCCTCCCGAGTAGCTGGGACTACAGGCGCCCGCCACCTCGTCCGGCTAGTTTTTTGTATTTTTTAGTAGAAACAGGGTTTCACCATGTTAGCCAGGATGGTCTCGATCTTCTGACCTCGTGATCTACCCGTCTCGGCCTCCCAAAGTGCTGGGATTACAGGCTTAAGCCACCGCGCCCGGCCCACCAGAGGGTTTTTAAAGTGTAATTTAAGATTCCTTATGATAAGGTCCAGAAACTTAAAGAGAGCCTATGTGGTAAACCACTATTCCAGTCGCACTTGTGTACATAATTAGGCCAAGTTTAATGACACTAACTTTATTTTGTAAAGAAATTACTTGGCCAGGTGCGGTGGCTCACGCCTGCAATCCCAGCACTTTGGGAGGGAGGTGGAAGGATCACCTGAAGTCAGGAGTTTGAGACCAGCCTGGTCAACATAGTGACACCCCATTTCTACTAAAAATACAAAAATTAGCCGGGCATGGTGGCAGGCACCTGTAATCCCAGCTACTTGGGGCAGAATTGCTTAAACCCGGGAGGCGGAGGTTGCAGTAAGCAGAGGTCACACCATTGCACTCCAGTCTGGGTGACAAGAGTGAAACTCCATCTAAAAAAAAAAAAAAATTACTCTTATTAATACTTTGATGGTTGGGCATGGTGGCTCAGGCCTGTAATCCCAGCACTTTGGGAGGCCAAAGCAGGCAGATCACCTGAGATTGGGAGTTCAAGACCAGTCTGACCAATATGGTGAAACCCCATCTCTACTAAGAATATAAAAATTAGCCAGGCATGGTGGCATGAGCCTGTAGTCCCAGCTACTTGGGAAGCTGAGGTAGGAGAATTGCTGGAACCCAGGAGGCAGAGAAGTTGCAGTGAGCTAAGATCGTGCCACTGTACTCCAGCCTGGCCAACAAGAGCAAAACTCCGTCTCAACACAAAACAAAACAAAAACAACAACAACAACAAAATACTTTGATGATGTTTGATAGAAATGGGGGTAATTAGAGAGAGAAAAATTTTAGAATAAAACCCTAGAGTGTACCTATTATTAGATTCTAGCCCATTGTTTTTGAGGTTCTGTCATTTACCTGAAATCGAGACTGGATCTTGATTTATTTGCTGCCTTTAAGATCTGGCTATGGGTTGGGCACCATGGCTAAGGCCTGTAATCCCAGCACTTAGGGAGACCAAGGCTGGAGGATCATTTGAGCCCAGGAGTTCGAGACCAACCTGGGTAACGTGGCAAAACCCCATCTTTACAAAAAGTACATGGTGGCACATGCCTGTGGTCTAAGCCACTTGGAAAGCTGAGGTAGAGGGATTGCTTGAACCAGGGAGGTGGAGGCTGCAGTAATCCGTGTTCATGCCACTGCGTTCCAGACTGGATGACAAAGTGAGGTTCTGTCTCAAAAAAAAAAAAAAAAAAAAAAAAAACCAGCTCAGTCTGGCTCTTCAAACTAATATTTCAGATTTTTCTTCTACCCTTCTGACTTGGAATTGCTAAAACTAAACTACACTTTTCCTGAAGTCTTGTAAACTGAAGCTGGATGGTTTAATATAGACTGCAGAGAAATCACCCACAATTCATGTATGGACTACTCAGGAATTTCACCAGAACACCTCATGCAAACTCCAAACCAGGAAATTCTGTCAGATCGCCACTGCCTGCCCCCATTCAAACTGAAGATAATTCAAGCTAAACATCTAGAAATTTCTCAACTGGCTGCCCTTTGGACTCAACAAACTGAGTTAATAGACGGTTCTAACCAGTAACCTTTGTTTTTCTTTTGTTTCAATAGAAATAACTCTTTTTTTTTTGAAACGGAATCTCACTCTGTCGCCCAGGCTGGAGTGCAATGGCGCAATCTTGGCTCACTGCAACCTCCGCCTCTTGGGTTCCAGTGATTCTCTTGCCTCAGCCTCCCAAGTAGCTGAGACCACAGGCGCCACTACCCGCTTGGCTAATTTTTGTATTTTTAGTAGACATGGGATTTCACCATATTGGCCAGGCTGGTCTCGAACCCTTGCCCTTGTGATCCACCCGCCTCGGCTTCCCAAAGTGCTGGGATTACAGGTGTGAGCCACCGTGCCCGGCCAGAAATAACTCTAACTAAATGAATGATTGCTTGTATCATATACAGGCCTAACTTTGGTGGAAGCCATTCTGCAATCCCACCACCTGACTTGAGACAGTCCTGTTAACTGCTTAACTGAGTTGACCTATTCTCAGGACTGAGAGACTCATTTAATGACTTAACCGGATAACACAGAGACCCAGACTGTGAACTGCAAAACTTCATAAGGAGGTTTCATGGTACCTTGGCAATTAAGAAAACCACAGAAGCGAGAAGTTCACTACTACCATACACACTATGCCTTTCTCTGTGGTAGCTGGCCATTAAAGAATTATCTGGCCTACCTCCCCGAAGGTAGGGCATAAACCCTCATTCCAGAGGGTCCTTCCCTGGACACAGAGGCCAAAAAGCATCTGAACAGACCACCATTTCTGGGTTCCCCAGCACCCAATTTAATAGCACTAGATAATACACCTTTTGTCCAATCATACTTCTACATGACTATCCATAGAATCCAAGCATAAAAATACATATTTTTCACTGGGTCTTTGGTCTTCATTTCTGAGGCCTCCCTTGTCATAGAAAACTTTGTTAAATAATTTGTGTGTGCTTTTCTCTTGTTAATCTGTATTTTGTTATGAGAGTGTCAGCCATGGCCCTTGCAGTGGGTGAGGAAAAAGTATTATTTTTTCTCCCCTACAATGGACACCGGCAGTAACTGTACTCTATTCCTCATGGAATTTCCCTCACTTACACTGTTCTTGCCTGATTCAATCATAACAACCCTTTTGACTTTCAACTGTGTCTTTCCGAAAAATACATTTTTCACCTTAATTGTATCAAGTCCTGAAGAAAATTTTCCAGGCAAATGAGTGATCATCTCCCAAGTGTTTGGACTTTAGTGTCTGCCATTCTGTATAAGACAGAACACATTATAAAAGCACACTCAGTACTAAACTGAATCATTTACTGCCTTTCCTAGACCAGCCATATAGGTTGGCCTGATCAGGAGATTAAAATATGGGGTTTCATTCATCATCTTTGGAAGAACTGTCTCGAAAGCAACATGTCCAGAGCCCATATGACACCTGACCTAAACCTAAAATAAGCAGGGACTGGGCACTGGACAGCTTCACTGCACTGAGCTGCCACTGCCAATGTCCCCAGTTCCAAATATGAACTGCAGTGCATTCAGGCTGTGCTTACATAGGCTAAAGTCATTCTTGGAGTTTAAAGGGGACAAAAATGCTGTTGAGACCCATATGTCTAGGGACCAATGGCTGAAATCACAGAAGAGCTACGCTCACTTGAAAAATAAGTGTAAGGCTATAGATAACACAGCCTAATGGGTCCTGAACCAGCCAGGAGATACAGTCAACAAAGGTGGACAGATAGATGCCCAGAGCAAGCCTAAGAGCCCAGAGCCCAGACTGCCCACAAGAAATGGCTGAAAACTAAGGCTTAGGACAGACTGGAACTCAGAAAAGAAAGGAACTTGCTCATAGCTCATAGCACCACCCTTTTCCAATGATGCCCTGGAAGGAGCTCATGCACCCCAGTGGAGGCCCTCATGCTGTTCTAGTGGACTTTCATAGGACTGTGCCCTGCCTGGAGCTGGAAGTCTCTGCAGTGGAGATCCTTCCATATTTTGTTTTTCATCTTCTCAATGCCCTCAAGGTTTTTCATTTGGAAAAATTCTATTCACACAATCAATAATATGCAAAAAAAAAAAACTTTAATTTTAGGTCTGCTCAGAATTCATATTTCTTTGTACATGATTATTAAAGCCTTCTTTCATATTTTCCACCTGTGGAATTGATTTTGGGTGGGTAAAGTCAGGATTGGAAGCACATATAAGTCAGCAGGGGCATGAAAGGGGCCGGGAACCAGGTCAGAGCTGGAGGCTGAACTCCAGGGAGCCTTTGAATAGCTATGGATACCAACAGGGTGGGAAGGGGCAGTGGTCCACTGTCCTGGGGTTCTCTTGAAACTGAGCTTGGCCTCCCTGCTGAGAGCAGAGAGCAGTCATCAATAAATGTTTCTACAATGGTCTGAATTTTACGTTAACAGGGTGGAGTTGGAAATTAAATGTAGGCTGACATGAGGAAGATCCCCAGACCTGTGCTTTTTGAATTGACAACCATGGCATTCCAGGGCATCATCTCCGGGTTGGACATTCCCAGCAGTTGGAGAATTCTTCCAATCTGGGGCCCGCCAACCTCAAGAATCCGCATGGATTGGGTCCGGCAAAACTAAATATCCAGCAAGATTTTGAAATCCAGCAACACTGAAGGCTCAAGTATGTCACTGGTGCATACTTGTCCCAGGGAGGCTATGCTCTCACGGTCTCTACCATCTCAGGGCCTGCGGCATCTGAGACTCACTCCTTCCTGCAGATATCCCAGGGCAAAGATTTATGCATCTCCATAGCTTCAACCTGCAGTGTGCCAGGCACAAAAAAAATGAGTGTCTTCAGAAAGAGATGAAAAAACATGTAGTAGCAATCACCCTTTGGACACTAGAACTTTTTTGTCACCTTAGATATGAGAAACTAAAACCCAGAAACTCAATGTTGGCATTAATTTTGTCAGCTATGAGGCCATTTTCCTTTCACACAGAGACAGTTCTAAACTTGAATATAGAGGAGCTTAGGTGCTACTATCTAACTGGAAGGCAGGAATAGCACTTTTTTTTAATGTATTTTTTTTTTTTTTTTTTTTTTTTTGAGATGGAGTTTCACTCTTGTTGCCCAGACTGGAGTGCAATGGTGAGATCTCAGCTCACGGCAACCTCTGCCTCCTGGGTTCAAGCGATTTTCCTGCCTGAGCCTCTCGAGTAGCTGGAATTACAGGCATGTGCCACCATGCCTGGCTGATTTTGTATTTTTAATAGAGACAGGGTTTCTCCATGTTGGTCTCAAACTCCTGACCTTCAGTGATCCACCCACCTCAGCCTCCCAAGTGCTGGGATTACAAGTGTGAGCCACCACGCCCAGACTGCACTTCTTGTTAGATTGATTAAACATCAATTATCAGTATAAGAGAATGGCAATACATTTTCCAAGTGGATTTGGAAAGTGTTTTTGTGATTTATACATGGAGCAAGCTTCCCATGTGACCATTCTCACTTCCTGTTCTGAAGTCTCACAGTCTGCTTTTCTTTTCCTCCCTATCTTCACTGATTATTTTAGCCACAAAGGAAACAGTCAATGTGGCCTCCAAAATAAATAACAGTTCAGTTTCCAGAGCTCCATCCAGATGACAGTGGCTGGCATTTGGGTACTCTGGGAACTGAGCTTTCATTTCCTATGTTAGCCATAGAGATGAGGGCTTTGAGGGCAGCATAGAATCAGATTGTTGGAAACGACTTTAGAAATCACAGGCGCTCAAGTCCAACAGAGCTTAAAGGAAAGACATTGAAAAAATCATCACAGGCACAACAAAAACAAAATGAGAAGACTGCCAAACTCTACAATTTTTCAAAGACGAATTGCAAAAAATGGAAATCACAGGAAAGGATAAGAAAATTGGAAATGATATCAGAAAATATAGCATACAGGGCCAGAAAGACTTGAGATTATGATGAGATGGTTTTAGAAGGCAGGATGGAATGGGGAAAACATAATATTTTAAAACAAGATATGTAAAGGGAGCTGGAATGAGAGAAATTGAACAACACAAAATGGATGCCATGTGTCTCTGAAGTAATAACTGTTTAAAATTAGACTGTGGGCTGGGCACGGTGGCTTATGTCTGTAATCCCAGCGCTTTGGGAGGCCAAAGTGGGCAGATCATCTGAGATCAGAAGTTTGAGACCAGCCTGACTAACATGGTGAAACCTCGTCTCTACTAAAAATACAAAAATTGGTCAGGGGCGGTGGCTCATGCCTGTAATCCCAACACTTTGAGAGGCAGAGGCGGGTGGATCATGAGGTCAGGAAATCGAGACCAACATGGTGAAACCCCATCTCTACTAAAAATTAGCCAGGCGTGGTGGCAGGTGCCTCTAGTCCCAGTTACTCAGGAGGCTAGGCAGGAGAATGGCATGAACCTAGGAGGCGGAGCTTGCAGTGAGTGGAGATCATGCCACTGCACACCAGCCTGGGCAACAGAGCAAGACTCCATCTCAAAAAAGAAAAAAATTACCTGGGCGTGGTGGCATATGCCTGTAATCCCAGCTACTTAGGAGACTGAGGCAGGAGAATTGCTTGAACCTGGGAGGTGGAGGTTACAGTGAGCCAAGATTATGCCACTGCACTCCAGCCTGGACGACAGAGCAAGACTCTGTCTCCAAAAAAAAAAAAAAGACTCTGTCAATTTTAGTGTTTAATGCAGTATTATAAACAAGTGGATAAACAAATATAAGTGCATGTACCAGTTATGAAAACATATCTTAAAATAAGGACAATGATTGCTCTCTTACTCAATGTCATACTTCTCTCTACTGGCCAGTTTTTTTGTTTGTTTGTTTTTTGTTTTTAAAGAAGGAAAAGCCCCTATAAAAGTTTTGTAAGAAATTTACACTGACAACATCTAAGGAGCTGGGTGTGGTGGCTCTTGCCTGTAGTACTGTAGTAGCAGCTACTTAGGAGGCTGAGGTGGGAGCATTGTTTCAGTCCAGGAGTTTGAGACCAGGCTGGGCAGCACAGTAAGACTCCCATCTTTAAAATAAACAAGTAAGGCCAGGTGTGGTGGCTCATGCCTGTAATCCCAGTATTTTGGGAGCCCAAGGCGGGTGGATCACTTGAGGTCAAGAGTTTGAGACCAGACTGGCCAACATGTTGAGATCCTGTCTCTATTAAAAAACACAAAAATTAACTGGGGTGGTGGTGCCCACCTGTAATCCCAGGTACTTGGGAGGCTGAGCCAGGAGAATCGCTTGAATCCGGGAAGTGGAGGTTGCTGTGAGCCGAGATCGGTCCACAGCACTACAGGCTGGGCAACAGAGTGAGACTCCATCTCAAAACAAAAACAAAAACAACAAAAAAAAAAACCCACACAAACAAATAAAATAAAATAATACAAGAAAAAATACAAAATGATTAATAATAAATAATAATTAAAACTTGCATTTTTCATTCAGGTCTTATATAAACAGATCTTTTAAAAACTTAAGTCACTTGCAGAATTTTTTAAAAAATTTCTTTCTTGGTGTCTTGGAGAATAAAAAAAGAAAACATTTATGGATCAGAAAGCAAAATAAGGGAATGGAAAGTATCTAGGTGCTTTTTTGTGGTTTTTTTTTTCTGATGAAGTCTCACTCTGTAGCCCAGGCTGGAGTGCAGTGGCACTGTGTCCGCTCACGGCAACCTCCATCTGGATTCAAGCAATTCTCCTGCCTCAGCCTCCCGAGTAGCTGGGAGTACAGGTGGGCACCACCACACCCAGTTAATTTTTATATTTTTAGTAGAGACATGGTTTCACCATGTTGGCCAGGCTTGTCTTAACTCCTGACCTCAGGTTATTCGCCCGCCTTGGCCTCCCAAAGTGCTGGGATTACAGGTGTGAGCGACCACGCTCTGCCGTTCTTTTCACCCTTTCTTACTACTTCCTGTGAAACCTTCTAAAGAGCCACCTCCCAGAGCCATAGCTTCCTGTTGAGAAGCTGAGGTAGTTGGCACATCTCCTGGCTCAAACACCACTAAATCCAAAGTAAGTAATTTTTTTTTTTTTTTTTTTTTTGAGACGGAGTCTCGCTCTGTTGCCCAGGCTGGAGTGCAGTGGCACAATCCCGGCTCACTTTAAGCTCTGCCTCCCGGGTTCTTGCCATTCTCCTGCCTCAGCCTCCCGAGTAGCTGGGACTACAGGCGCCCGCCACCATGCCCGGCTAACTTTTTGTGTTTTTAGCAGAGACGGGGTTTCACCGTATTAGCCAGGATAGTCTCGATCTCCTGACCTCGTGATCCTCCCACCTCGGCTCCCCAAAGTGCTGGGATTACAGGCGTGAGCCACTGTGCCCGGCTTTTTTTTTTTTTTTTTAATTTTTTTACACATTTTATTACACTTTGCCATGCCCTTGGCTTTTGTTGCCAGTTTTCCAAGTGCAAAAGTGAATATAACCACCTCCCAACCACTGGGATGACTATTATTAAAAAAAAAAAAAAAAAAAAAAAAAAAAAAAAAAAAAACAGAAGATAAGCTTTAGTATGTATGTGGAGCACTTGGAATCTTTGTGCACTGTTGTCAGGAATATAAAATGATGCAGCCACTATAGAAAACAGCATAACAGTTCCTCCAAAAATAGAATTAGCATGTGATCCAGCAGTTCTCCTGCTGGGGAGATACACAAATATTTGAAAGCAGGCATTTGGATAGATATTTATAAACCTGTGTTCATAAAAGCACTATTCACAAAAGCCAAAAAATGGAGGAAATCCAGCTGTCCATTAATGGATGAATGAATAAACATAATGGAATATATATATCCAAGGGAACATTATTCAGCCTCTAAAAGGAAGAACATTCTGACATATGCTGCAATATAGATTTACCCAGAGGATAACAGGTTAAGTGAAACAAGCCAGTCAAAAAGGATAAATACTGCATGATTCACTTGTGTGAGGTACCTAGAGTAGACAAATTTATAGAGACAAAGTAGAATGGTGGTTTGCAAGAACTGGAGGGAGTGGGTAATGAGCAGTTTTTGTTTATGGGTATAGAGTTTCAGTTTGCTGGTGGCACAACACTGTGAATATACTTAATGCCACTGACCTGTACATTTAATAATGGTTAAAAAGGTAAATTTTCTCTTATTTGTATTTTATCACTTTAAAAAAATTAATTGAAAAAAACTGAATGTAGGCTCTGAACTTTCAAAGAAAAAGATTGAAACATTTGAATATATAAATGCTAAATATTCTTTGCTCACTTTCCCCTTTAAAAAGAAAGCATATAATTAAATTTGAAAGTTAAAGAAAACTTCAGAAAAATATTTTAATTTGCTGACAAAAGGTTAATTTCTGTGAAGAGAAAAGTGTCCTTCAAACATATAGGAAAAATAAGTTTAGGCTCACTAAAATCGAAGAAATGCAGATTAAAACAAAGAATTCAATTCTGGCTAGCATACTAGTATACATTAAACTTTCACTTTATTTTATTCTTTGAGATGGAGTGTTGTAATCATGTCTCTGCACTCTAGCCTGGGTGACAGGGCAAGACCCTGTCTCTAAATAAATAAACAAGAATTGAGGCATCAGTCTGAGCCTCAGTTCAGCAGGCTTTTGCTTAGACGGAGGCTTCTGCTGTGTGCAGAAGATTACCGGGGCTTCCACCTCTTCCATGCATTCAACCAAACAATTGCAGCAGTAAAGATTTCACTTCAGGCAGGGTGCAGTGGCTCACGCCTGTAATCCTAGCACTTTGGGAGGCCGAGGCGGGCGGATCACAAGGTCATGAGATCCAGACCATCCTGGCTAACACTGTGAAACTCCGTCTCTACTAAAAATACAAAAAATTAGCTGGGCGTGGTGGCGGACGACGGTAGTCTCAGCTACTCCAGAAGCTGAGGCAGGAGAATGACTGAACCCAGGAGGCGGAGCTTGTAGTGAGCCGAGATCTTGCCAAAGCACTCCAGCCTGGGCTACAGAGCGAGACTCTGTCTTAAAAAAAAAAAAAAAAACTAGCTGGCTGTGGTGGCACGCGCCTATAGTCCCAGCTACTCAGGAGGTTGAGGCAGGAGAATCGCTTCAACCCAGGAGGCAGAGGTTGCAGTGAGCCGAGATCAGGCCACTG
>NC_045437.1:42129422-42198870 GCF_002776525.5 Piliocolobus tephrosceles
TTTTTTTTTTCTTTGAGGATTGGATCCTTTTTTTTTTTTTTTTTTTTGAGATGGAGTCTCGCTCTGTCACCCAGGCTGGAGTGCAGTGGCATGATCTCGGCTAACTGCAAGCTCTGCCTCCCGGGTTCACACCATTCTCCTGCCTCAGCCTCCCGTGTAGCTGGGACTACAAGAGTTTCACTGTGTTAGCCAGGATGGTCTCGATCTCCTGACCTCGTGATCCACCCACCTCGGCCTCCCAAAGTGATGGGATTACAGGCGTGAGCCACCGCGCCCCGCCTTGGATTGGATCCTTTAAAGGTTTTCCCACATGGAAAGAATGGTGGTAGACAAAAATTAAAGAGTGAAGAATTTCTAATAAGAAGAAAACAATAGTCACAATACATAGCCTTATCATATTTCTGGCCAGGATCTCCTTACAAATAAGTATAGATGCAAAATTTATACTCTTTAAGAAAAATACAAAACGTCACCTTTCATAACTCTAGGAACTTCCAAGTTGCTAATAAGGAAACTTATTCTTATGGGACTCTATTTGATACTTCCAGTTTCAAATAATTACAGAACTATTTGAAACTACTTCTCCTTCCACAAATCTGGGTGGTGAAGATTTTTTTAAAAAAATTCCTAGCACCCTCTAAACTTTTTTATTTCTTGCCTTTCTCGATACCTTTATGAGAAATAAAGGCCAATCAGAAATGAACCCAAAGTAATTAAAGAACCATTAACGTCCCTGCTAGATGTCATTTTCATTAATTTCTCATATGAGTGAATATGCTTTAGCCAAAGACCACCAGAAACTGAATTTGTAGTTCAGTAAACTGAATTTATTACTCCTCACGAAGAAGTTAGCATGGAGAACCACGAGTTGTCTCAAAATGAGGGTGTTAGGACATTTTAGTGGATTCAGGTTTGTGTTTGGTGATTTGGGGTATTAAAAAAATCACTGAAAAAAATCATAAAAAGTAATTGTAATTAACATATAATGAACATTTACACTGTGCTAGAGTGTTCTAAGATCTTTCAATAGTATAACCTAGAAAAAACGTGGACACCATGATTCGTGTAATATGCCATTCAGTTTACTGATCAGGAATATGAAGCATAAGATTTGAATTTACTTCTGAAATGTTACACCTTCTAGTGTGTAAGTGATGGAGCTGGGTTTTGAGTCAAAGCATGAGACCTGGTTTCCTAGGTCTTCACCACCAAGGTATGTAGGTCTAGTCACTTGGTTTTACAGCCTTTAGGTAACCATTGCCTACCTAACCTGCCCCAGTCACCTTTCAACTAGTCAACTTGGTCTGACAACCCATCTTCCAGTAAAGCAATTTGTAGAGTTGGGGACTATGGCACCACTTCCCAGGTACTTGTCAGAGCCCAGGAAGAACTTGCAAAGATGGTAGCTTTTGGCTAAAGACAGCCCTACCAAGTATGTGCTTGGGTCGAGGAATCAGGGAATGTAAGCAGGAGGTGCCTCGCCTTGTTCCCTACCTGCACTCCTTACTCAGTCACACACCTCTGACTTGGTCCTAATCCTAAAACAATAAGGATCAAACAAAACAAAAGAAACCAAAGGCATTTGATGTTTCTCTGTTATTTATTGAGAAAGACACCAAACATTGACAAAGAATCATGAAGGCAAACCTTTTTAAAGAAGATGGATAGACATTATTGTAACTGATAATTCTTTCTAAAGGATGATCCAGTAGAAGCTCTAAAATGTCAAGTAGTCTAGATCCCTGGACAATGCAACCCGGAGAGTGGGGAGAAGTAAATATGCATTCCTCTCCAAGAGGGAGGAGAAAGCCAAGTGCAGCATCCCGGACGAAGGACTGCAAAGGACTCTTAAATATCCAACCCTCGGGGTTCTTCCTTTGCAGGAGTCTGTTCTTTTTGCCTCGTAGCCGAACCTAGACAGGCAGCGTGGTGTGGAGTTGACAAATGTCCTGCAACTCCACGACCCATGAAGAGCCGCTATGGTACCACTAGCGGTGCTAGGACCCCAAAACTAACGAAACTGCTTGGGAGAAGCGGCGGGCTCGACCCACAGCGGTGCTGCCACTGAGATCAATCCTGCTTGGACGTATGATCCGTGCTGAGACTAAGAAAGTGCCAGTCCAAGGAAGCTGGGGTACTGGGACATAGTGAAAGGAGTTAGCCAGTTTTAAGGAGACTGTAAGGGAATGGTCCCCAGACAACCTCCGATAGGTGTTTTGTGCAGATAAGGGAACTTGCACAGGAGACTTGCCTAAACTCACGCTTGCAGCAGAGTAAGGGCCCACATGCGCACTGGGGGAATGGGAGTGGGTGGAACCACCAGGAAATCTCGCCATACACAAACAGGGAACCCAGCTCCATCAGCTTTCATATAAAATTCTTTGTATTCAACTGCGAAGGAGGCAACCGGCAACCCTCTTTCAGGACCCCCCTTTTTTATAGGAGCTTAATAAATTCTACTCCACTCTTCGATATCCGCGTGCCCATTTCTTCCTGATCCTGAGACAAGAACCCGGACTTAGCTGAGCTAAGGAGGCAAAATCCTGCATCAATATCAAGTGCCGACACTGAACAACCAGCGGTGCAGCCGGCGTCAAACTTTATTTTTGGCGCAGTTAAGGTATTGCCACTAAGAAACCGTGGTCTCTGAGAAACATCGCGGGTTGGAAGGTTGTATGGTGCTTCCACCAAGAAAGCGCCTACCCAGTGGAATATGCCTGTGACAGAAAAGCCGAGGACAAGCCCTTCCCATGAAAGTCTCGGCCAATCACGGTGCTAAGACAGCGAGACACACAGCGCGGTGAAAGCGGCGGTGCTACGACAGAGGAAGCGATACCACAAAGAACTTCTGAGTCTTGAGAACGATAAACGTTCTGGGTTTTTTTGTTTGTTTTTTTTAAAGGAGTCTTGCTCTGTTTCCCAGGATGGAGTTCAGTGGCGCAATATCGGCTCGTTGCAACCTCTGTCTCCCGGGTTCAAGTGCTTCTCCTGCCTCAGCCCCCACCCCCAGTAGCTGGGATTACAGGCATGCGCCACGACGCACGGCTCATTTTCGTATTTTTAGTAGAGACCGGTTTCACCAGGTGGCCAGGCTGGTCTCCATCTCCTGACCTCAAATGATCCACCCGCCTCTGCCTCCCAAAGTGCTAGGATTACAGGCGTGAGCCACCGCGTCCGGCTGAAACGTTGTTTTGTTCAGCGCTAACAACAGTGCAGCAACCGAGAAAACAACGAGTCTCCGCTATTAGCGAAAGTGCTGATGCGAAACCGCTGGCTCGGCATAGGAGCAGAACTGCGGAAAACAACCCTAGAGACCAGGCACCAGCTCGGCTCCACGGCGGGGGGAGAAGGCAAGTTAGCATAAAGCTGAGACGTGGTACTCAAACTCAGTAGAAGAAATATGCCACATTTACTATCCTGGGGAAGGCAGTGGGTAAGAAAAGCTAAAATGCATAACATTTAAATAAAAAATAAGTAACGAAATATTTAAAGCAAACAAATGAAAATAAAATACACCAGTAACCTCCCTCCCAGAACAAGATACATCAAAAAAAATTTTTTTGAGTATACAAAACATACAAAGAACCCTACAAAGAAATTGCAAACAGTGTTGAACGCAGCGATATATCCTACCACTGTATTTGCATTAGCACTAAACCCGTGCCTCTTGCGCCTATCCGAAATTTCCTCGGATTGGAAGGAAATAGCCGTGGATAAACAGATATTTGCAACACCAAAAATGTCCTGTAGCCTAGACACCCCAACTTCTACATGAGGCTATGCTACAAGCATAGCCAGAGCGAGACTCTCTATTGCGAAATCATACGTGGTATGACTAAAATGATTCCAGGCAGTGCTAAACCATTTGTTTAAAAAAATTACGGCCGGGGTGCGGTGGCTCACGCCTGTAATCTCAGCACTTTCGGTGGCGGAGGCAGGCGGATCACAAGATCAGGAGATTGAGACCATCCTGGCTAACACGGTGAAACCCCGTCTCTACTAAAAAATACAAAAAATTAGCCGGGCGTGGTGGCGGGCGCCTGTAGTCCCAGCTACTCGGGAGGCTGAGGCAGGAGAATGGCGTGAACCCAGGAGGCGGAGCTTGCAGTGAACTCAGACCTGGCCACTGCACTCCAGCCTGGGCGCAAAGCAAGACTCCACGTCAAAAAAAAAAAAAAAAAAAAAAGTTACTCTTGTAGGCCAGGTGGGGTGGCTCTCACCTGAAATCTCAGCACACTGGGAGGCCAAGGTGGGCAGATCACTTGAGGCCAGGAGTTGGAGACCAGCCTGGTCAGCACAGGCTGGTCTCTCCTAAATACAGGAAAATTAGCCAGATGTGGTGGCACATGCCTGTGATCCCAGCTACTGGGGAAGCTGAGTCAGGAGAATTACTTGAACCCAGGAGGTGGAGTTTGCAACTAGCCGAAATCATGCCGCTTCACTCTAGCCTGTGTGACAGTGCAAGACTGTCTCAAACAAACAAACAAAAAACCCCAAAAAACTAAGTTACCATTCTGACTAGGTTGATCAACATGAAGACACTGCCAGCTAGCATCAGTTTGCCTCTATAGATCCGCATATCACTCTTCAGTCAGCACTATGTTGCAAGAAGTAACCTGTCTGGACTGCACTGGAGAACTAATTTTGCCTGCAGGCTTCCCATTGAGTTGAGGCACTGGAACTGACACCAGCTGTTCAGAGATGCGAATTAGTAATTTATTGTCTTGCTTTGTTTCACCTGGACCTGGTATTGAATTTTTTTGTCTGAAGTCAAAAATAGGCCAGCTGCAGTGGCCCACCCCTGCAACAACAGCACTTTGGGAGGCCGAGGCAGGAGGATCACTTGAGGCCAGGAGTTCAAAACCAGCTTGGGTAATAGAGTGAGAACTCATCTCCACAAAAAATTGCAAAATCAGCCAGCCAGGCATGGTGTCACCTACCTGTAGTCCAAGCTACTTGAAAGACAGAGAGGGAGGACTGCATGAGCCTGGGTGGTTGAGGCTGCAGTGAGCTATGCTTGTGCGGCTGCACTCCAGCCTGGGTGATAAAGCCAGACCCTGTCTCAAAAAAAAAAAAAAAAAAAAAGGTGGGGAGAAAGCCAAAAATACTGTGGAGTGGCCCTTTCTTCAAGCATTTGCTTGCTTTCTCTAACACCACTCATTCTATTGCCCCTACTGAGCTTGAAATGATAATGCTTTCTTCAGGTGTCAGGTCTGGAGTACTGGTGCATCTATCTCAAAACGCTGTCTCAAAACTCCAACAAGGAGCACCTAACGGTACTGGGTGCAATGTCGCTGGAACCGAGCAAACAGCAGTTCCAGAACCTAGAAACAACAGGCTCTGCGAAACCGAGGACTCTGTGCCTGAGAGAAATTGCCGGTTTCAGACAAAGCTGGTTTTAGAGAAAGGAACGGCATTGTTATCTAAAAAACACAGACGGAAATACCACTACAAACACCGGTACAGGGACAGCTGACATGAAGAACCAAGGGAAGCTGCTGAGAGCTGCGCCCCCACAGAATAACTGCCAGCTGCCACAGTGCGAGTGAGAAACCAGCCACTCCATGCAACAACCAGTACTGCCATGGGGGGAAGGCATCTGATGTTGCCAACAAGCGGTGCCACCAGGAGAAACAGCCGCCTTTGAAGAAAATAGCTAGGAATGCGACTGAGAGACACTCGGCTCCCAGGAAGAATCAGCATTTGTTCCAAAGCACAGCCGGATAAACCAAGAACCCGCGGAGTGGTTGAACCTCAGAGACACAACTGAGGAAACGGGTCACCCAGCACCTCAATGTCCTGGGCTCTAGCAAGCCTCACAGAAGCAACTGGCAGTGCAACCAACAAGGAGCATCTAGGTGGTAATGCCATCCACGAAAGGCCAGTAAGGCGAAAAGACTAGAGTGTTTAGTTCCAGGGATCATAGGCCATCACAAACCAGACAGCATAAAGCTGAGGGTTGACAAAAGAAAAATTAGTAACCGTTGTTTTTCAAAAGGGCAAGTTAGCTGAAAATAAAATAAAAACAATACATTTGGAAAAAAAATCATAAAATGAAAATTCAAAACCAAGCAAAACATAGAAAAGTGACTCTACAAAGAAGAAAATGCAAACACTTCTAAACAATGTGGTTTCACAGCTGTGATATCGCTGTCACGCCTATATCAATATCTGCTTGGTCTCACCAGGGCTTCTAACTAAGGGACTGCAGGCACTGCTAAACCGCTACTTGCTACTCCTAAAAGATCTCCACCGACATGGCCGGACTTCTGTATTTAAAACTCAGGCATAACTGAAGCAGGATAAGTTATTATGAAACCAAAAGTTACTGGGACTAAGAAGTCGCAGGCATGGCTATGCTAGTACTGGTTTCGACTCAATCTGGACTTAAAAGAGCCTAAGAAATCACATTCACGGGGGAACTTAGAATGGAAGCATGGACTTGTTAGTCTAAGAAATCCCTAATCCAGGACTCGCTCAGAATAAGATATTTTGAACACAGGCTTAAGGCTCTTTATCACAGGTGAAATAAACTGATACTTGTGCTGCTTAAATCTGGATTCCCTATGCAGAGAAACCACAATCAGGGCTATATTCTGACATGTAGGAGGTTTAAAACTGAAAAGAGAGACAAATCAGGCAAGGCCAATCCGGACCTGCTCTGTCTACCGGAATTACTAAACAAAGCTGTGGTACGATTAAGTAATTGGTAGTTCTCTTATAAACCACACTAAATTATTATTCCAAAGAAAAAGACACAGGAAACACTGCTAGCCCTGAGACCCATGAATAAGTAATCTTTTAAATTACTTACTTATTTGAGACAGGGTCTTGCTCCATGGGAGTGCATTGGTGCCTTCCGGCTCAGTGCAGCCTCCATCTTCTGAGCTCAAGGGACCCTCCCACCTCAACCTCTCAAGTAGCTGGGACTACAGGTGCATACCACCACACACGGGTAATTTTTGTATTTTTTGTAGAGACAGGTCTCACCCTGTTGCCCAGCCTAGTCTCAAACTCCCAAGCTCAAGCAATCCTGTGCCTCTGCTGTCAGAAGTGCTGGGATTACAGGCGTGAGCCACGCTGACTCGCCTGATAAGTAATATTAAGAACTGGTCATCTGTGCAGTTGTATTAATATAAGTAATTGTGTGATTCTTCCACTGTAGCAGGACGAGCCACAGACCAAACTCCTCAGATACTGAGTTAAAGAAGGAAGGGGTTTATTCAGCTGGGAGCATCGGCAAGACTCCTGTCTCAAGAGCCGAGCTCCCCAAGCGCACAATTTCTGTCCCTTTTAAGGGCTCACAACGCTAAAGGTTTCATATGAAAGGGTCGTGACTGATTGAGCAAGCTAGGGGGTACGTGACACGGGCTGAATGCACTGGTAGTCAGAGTGAAACAGAACAGAGCGGGAAGTTTCACAATGTACTTCTATACAATGTCTGGAATCTACAGATAACATAACCAGTTAGGTCAGGGGTTGATCTTTACCAGGCCCAGGGCGCCTGGCCAAGTTGTCTCCCTGTGGATTTCATTTCTGCCTTTTTAGTTTTTACTTCTTCTTTCTTTGGAGGCAGAAATTAGGCATAAGACAATATGAGGGGTGGTCTCCTTCCTTACCATGAGAAATAGCAAAGATTGATAAACCCCTCAGTCTTATGACTGCCAATAAAATTCCTGAGTGTAAAACACAATGAATTGCTATACTGAAAAAAAGACAGCTGCTAAAACAAAAATAAAATTAACAATTGAATTTAAAAAGACATAATGTAAAATATGTGAAATAAAATTAAATAAAAAAATACATTTAGAAAGCAGTAATTAGAAAAAAGTAGGAGTAAGATTTGAAGATAAAATGAAAAAAACAAATTTTAAATTTGCCAAAATTCTAAGAATTCTACAATCATAAAATAGATTTCTCAAAGTTGAAACAGATAAAAATGAAATATATAATAAAATAAATACAAATGTTTAAAATATATGGAAACTGCAAGTAATAAGCGACCCGAAACAAGGGAGATTCATCAGCAAAAGATATTTTAAAAATTGACAACCAGCAATGAAGGAACATCTTAATGTATTTTTATTTTCTAGGTGGAGACGTTTGGTAACTGAGAATCTTTTCATGGAGGAGAATCCCAAAAGTCTTCTGCTGCTATCTAAGGCTGCTTAGCTCCACAGATCTGTGGGCAGCACACCCAGAGTACAGAGAACCCGGCACAACAAAGGTGACAAATCCACTCCAGGCAGCCTGAGAAACTCGGGAGGTGGCGCCACCAATTCAGGACAGGAGGATGGTGGCATTCCAGCTGTCAGAGACCTCGGAGTCCTGCTGTCTGTCCCAGGGGTGGGGAGGACTGCACAAGGGAAGCTGCTGGAGCATGAGTCTCTCGGGTTCCTCTGCCTGTTCCACCTCTTCTACAGGTGCCTCTTGCTGCTTCTGTATCCCCGGCCAACTGAACTCAGCGGGCTGGGTTGTAGTTGGTTCTAAGGTGCCCTGGACTCCAGGAAAGAGTCCGTTTTGCGGGTAGACTCCAGGTAGCCGCCAGCAAGGACTGGAAAGCAGTCCCAAATCACAGCTGTCCAACGAGTACTCTCCTAGTACTGGATACAAAGGGAGACGCCACGGACCACAATCTTCTGAACTCACAATAGGCGAAGGCTGGGGCTCTGGCGCCACCTCTACGGAATCCGAAACACGCTTCACAAAGCCAAGAAAATGTTGCTCCATCGCTTAAGCCTCAGACCAGGAGGAAACAAATGTTTGCGCTGATCAAGGAGTGCATTGTGCACTATCATCACTCTAGGTATTTATGCTCTCCAGAGCCCGTGGGTGGAGGCCAGCCAGATATTAAGAAACTCAATAGTAACAAATGCACGAAAATTAGTAGACATATGAAAAACAATAAAATTTTAGAGAGTACATAGAACCAAAACAAAGCGTCATTCCGATAGAAAAACAGAGAGAAAAGAAACCGAAATGAAACGAACACTAAGCAAACCTTACAGAGAACTATCACTGCGGAACGCAAGTATAAAAGAGCACTTCAAGGGCCAAGAACTGTCTCTTTCCGGAAATGAGCCCCGGAAAACTGTCCGCTAGGGCTCTGCCCCGCCAACAACCTTGCTAACGAGCAACTGGCGCGTTGAACTTAGCAAGCGCCTGCACCTAGCGGATAGCGCCGGTATTGCCAAACATCCGTTTAGGCCCCAATAGTGGTGCTGCTAGAGAGAAACAGCGTGCTCTAAGAAAGGAGCGGTGTTTGGAGGAATTAACCCACTCTGTTTAAATATGTTGTAACAGAAAAATGTGTTGTAGCATTTTAATGTGTTTTAATCCGTTTAATGTGTTTAATCAGTTTAAGGTCTTTTAACCCGTTTTAATGTGTTGTGACAGAAAAAGCGCCGGCTAACGGTACCACGGAATTACTAGTGCATACTAGTAATTGCTCGGTGCAATCACTGTTCTTCACCGCAAAACGGAGTTCAGGAAGTTCCTAGGAGATACTAGCGGTTCTAGGACCGAGAAAGTGACAGCACTGAAAACATAAGGACCCCGCGAGCAGGAAACGTCACGTTGGGTGCAGCAACTGAGCAAACGCCTGGTGGGCACTGCTGGCAAACGTGCTGATGCTAAACTGTCAGCTCTGCACAGGAAGCAGAGCCGCCAGACAGAACTCGGGACCTGACACCAGCGAGGCTAAGACCGAGCTCGGCTCCCCGGCCCCTGAGAGAACAAAAGTCAAGGAGCAAAAAGCTGAGACACGCAAAATTAGCAGGAAAAACATACATTACAGGTTGGGTGCGGTGGCTCACGCCTGTAATCTCAGCACTTTGGGAGGCCAAGGAGGGCGGATTGCCTAAGGTAAGGAGTTCGAGACCAGGCTGGCTAACATGGTGAAACCCCGTC
The DNA here is from genome assembly GCF_002776525.5 of Piliocolobus tephrosceles. Lineage (NCBI taxonomy): Eukaryota > Metazoa > Chordata > Mammalia > Primates > Cercopithecidae > Piliocolobus > Piliocolobus tephrosceles. The sequence continues at coordinate 42,139,332 of NC_045437.1, forward strand.
TCTACTAAAAATACCAAAAAATCAGCCAGGCGTGGTGGCGCACACCTGTAGTCCCAATTACTCGGGAGGCTGAGGCAGGAGAATTGCTTCAACCCGGGAGGCGGAGGTTGCAGTAAGCCAAGATGATGCCATTGCACTCCAGCCTGGGCGACAGGGTGAGACTCTGTCTCAAAAAAATAAATAAATAAAAATTAAAAATAAAACTTTAAAATAATAAAAGTCTGAAATGCAAGTAAAAAATGAAAACAAAACATCGGTAACATCATTCTAAGAATAAAATATACAAAGATAATTTTAAAATAAGCAAAAATTACAGGGAACCAACCCTACAGAGAAGAAATTACAAATATTGCTAAACGATGCAATCCTACGATTAGGATATCCCTGTCAGATATAATACCCCTACAGTTTGCACCTGTCTAAATTTCCTACGACAAACAAACAAAAATAGTCACGGTTAAATGTGTTTAGCTCCAACTAAAAAATCGTAGTAGCTGGTATATCCCGATTTGGTCCACAAGAGTAAAAAGTCGCGTTCAGCTGGACTTGCTATTGTCAAAGGGAGCTTGGCAAAACAGAAATTGCGTTCGCCGGCATTTCCTGACTTCCACGGGAGTTTAAAAAACACACAAGCATAGCTAAGACGGGACTCGATATTGCAAAACCGAACTTGGTATAAGAGCTCGAACACTGCTAAACTGGTCATCAGTAAACCTAAAACAAAACAAAACAAAACAAAACAAAAAAACGCATTCGCTGGTATCCCCATTTCTACAGGAGTTAAACATCTCTTGCGGAGCTAAAGCAGGGCTTACTAGTAGGAAACCAGAACTTGCCAGAACTAAGAAACTTGAGGCTGGGCTGACCCCATGGTTGTTATAATTAGAAATCCGAGGCTACAGGAAACCCGGAGCTGCTGAAAAATGAGTCACAGGATAACTTCGTCTTGCTATGGCGAAACAGTGTCTTTCTGCGACCTAGAAATCGCAGCCTGGGTTAGACCGGTGTTTGTCCTAAGTCGGGACTTTCTTGGGCTGAGAAATCACATTGTGGTTATTCCCCCACTTGGACAAGGAGTAGGAATCGCAGGCACCACGAAATCGAAACGTGTTAAGCCCAAGAAGCCAACGACGCGCGAAACCGCCGGGGTCCTGCTACAGAGAAGCCAGCAGCGCCGCCACAGGACTGAGTTCTAGAGGCCGAGCCAGAGCCCGTGCGGCACTGCTGGCGGCGCTGGGATGGGACCGCGCCCGCGCAGCGCCACTGTCAGCGACTCTGAGGAGCTGCGGGCTCCCCACGTCCGGCGCTGCGGCCTCCCGGGAACTCCAGGCTCGCAGCAATGGGCAAGCTGCGACTTTGAATCTCTCAGATCCGCGACATGAGCGCCGTAGCCACAGAGAAATGGAGTCACCGAGCAGCTAACGAAAGACCTCGGCTCGGGGAAATGGCAGTGCCGGGAGCCTGTGCTTGACGGCAGCCGGCGGGGTTGTCAAGGACAACATCCTTTTGGCCCAACCAACGGTGCTGTCACCAAGAAACTGTCGACTCTGAGAAAAAAAGAGAGGTTCGGCCACCAAGAAACTCCGTAAAACAAGTGCTGTAACAGAAAAACCGCCGACTCCGCTCCACTGGCGGAAGGGCCAACAGGAACGCCAGGAGCTGCGACCGTGACACCAGCACTAGGGCCTTGGATGGAGAAAGCGACTCACCGAGCCCAAGAAACTGTGCACAGTCCAGCAGAAAAGTGTCTGGTCCGCTCGCTGGAAGAAAGCGCGGATCAAAACTAGCAACTCGGTGCAGGAAACCGCGTAGCCACTGAAGAACGTTATCCACGTCGCGGTGATGCCAGAGAAACACACAATGCGATTTCGACGACATCCGTGGGGATGCCACAGAGAAACACGCGCTGCCACTCCTCGGAACCAGTGGTTCTGCGATCGAGAAGCCACCAGTTGGGCTCTACTGGAAACTTCTGAAAAACTGTCTTTCCATAGCAGCTTTCCTACCCACGACGGACTATCGCCTTTATAGAGCAACTAACGGTGCCGAGACTGGCCTGGGACGGCACAAAGCGCAGAGCGGTGCGGGTGTCAAGAAACGCCAGGCCAACCCCACCGAATCCACCAGTTTCGCAGTACGCAACGGGCGAAGGTGCGGCGGAGAAACCGCAGGTTCCGTTCACGGATTTTGCTGCGGGTGGGCGGGGGGTGGGGCGCGGGGTAAGGGGGAAAAATGCCAAGTTGTGAAACCAGCGGCGCTGGGACCCAGCGATCACCTGTCCCTTGCAAATGCCTGTGTTGTTTTAAGACAACTTTTGGTGCCAAGAATGTTGCCGCGGGAGAGCATCCGCTGACGCTGACAAAGGAGTGGCATTGGCGTTAGAAACCGCCGGCGCTGGGAAAGGAGCGGTGCAGCGATGGGCCAACTGCGCGCTCGGTGCCACCAAAGTGCTGTCCGCTCTACCCACTCTGTCCCCCAGTGGCTTAGGGAAGTCTGTTTTTGTTTGCTTTTTTTTTTTTTTTTTTTTAATCCAGCCGTCTAGGCCTCCCAAAGTGCTGGGATTACAGGCGCGAGCCACCGTGCCTGGCTCTGTTGTCTTTCTCTTTTCTTTCTTTTTTTTCCCCCTTCTGTCGCCCAGGCTGGTGCAGTGGTGCCATCAAGGCTTAGTACAGCCTTGACTTCCAGGGATCCAGCGATTCTCTGGCCTCAGCCTCTGGAGTAGCTGACACCACAGGTGCGCACCACCTCCCCCCCTCATTTTTTGCATTTTGTATTTTTTGCAGACAGGGGTCTCGCTATGTGGCCCAAGCTTGTCCCGAACTCGTGAGCTAAAGCGTTTCGCCCTCCTGGGCCTCCTAAAGTGCTGGGATCACAGGCGTGGGCCACTGAGGCAGGCAGAAAGTCTGCGTTGTTTTTGCATTCCACCCAGTGCCTTGCGCATGGGGAGAGGAGTCGGTTTAGGTGCTGAGAACCAAGCAGATCCAGCTGGTCCCAGGAATAAAGTAAAAACCTTTCTGGTCGCCAACAGTTTCCTACGCAGGAAACAGCCCTTCCAACCTCCGTGACTGAGCTCTTCCAGGCCACCCCTCTCTCCCAGCCTCTCCTCCCCCTCCAGAACCCTCAGGATCCTACAAGAGGGGCCGACAGACCTGCGGTCCCGGTACCTCTCCTGAGGGATGGAATTCTGAAGGAATTGCTCTTTGATTCTGATGATTAACTCCGTCAGATGTCCTTGATATTTTGGGATAGGAGTTAGAAGACGGCCGGAGAGAAAAACGGACTGCAAGACTCCAGCACAGGAGAAAGGATTGATGGCAGACGCCTGCTCCCTTTCCAACCCCAGGGAACCTCTCAAACTGCCTCCACTTTCCTATACCCTTGATCTATGAAATGGATCCCTGACGTTTTCTCTCTTTCAGGAAATGCAAAGCAGGCGAATTTTCAAGCGCTTGAATTCTCACACTTTTCAGTCAGTGTGTGGCTATAAACTCCTTCCTCATAGGAAATAAGGAACTGCCACTGCCTGGAAGAAAATCGTCTTTTTCCCATAAGCTTTCACATTTCCCCCAAAATCTAAACATCCGGATGTAATCTCCCCAAGAGACCTACTGATCCTACCAGGAGCATTCCCACTCGAACTCATCATCTCCCAGCCGCATCCTGAAGATGCTATGCAACCAATTCTTTTCTAGATGAACCTGGACACAGGACATGTCCAGAGGAGCCCAGATAAGGGTCTTCACAGGTCAGGAGACCCAATATGAGGTAGCAATTCTCACCCACTCCCAAGGCGTTTGCCTTGATCTTCCCCTCCACCATACTACATCTTCTGCTAGCAGGTTTCTCCCTGGTATTTGAGGATCCTCCAATTGCCTCCTGGTCTTTTAGACGGGAGAATAAAGGAAAAATGGCATCGTTTCCACCTAAAAAGTACAACCAGTTCACCAGAAGTAACAGCCCAGGCAGAGCCTTTTTGAAACAAATGCCCGCCCACTGCTTTGCTCTCATTTCCACCCCAGCAGAGCATTTTAGCAGAAAAGCTGACCGGGAGCAGTAGCTCACTCCTGTAATCTCAGCACTTTGGAGGTGGAGGCGGGAGGACTGCTTTAGCCCAGGGGTTCAAGACCACCCTAAGCACAAAGCAAGACCCCACCTCTACAAAAAAAATTTAAAATAGCTGGATGTGCTCACGTGTGCCTGTACTCCCAGCTACGTGGAGACTGAAGTGGGAGGATCTCTTCAGCCCCGGAGGTCCTGCCTGCAGTGAACCGTGATCCATGACTGCACCACTGCATTTCAGCCTGAGTGGGAGATGTTGTCTCAAAAAATAAAAATAAAGCCAGTATTAGGAACCCCATAAGAATAGGTCACCTGAGACATTATTACATGTACCATTAACAGAAGAAAATGCTGCAAATTATATTATGTCCCAATGGTAAGAGGCTACCCATTTTAAAATATATACCTATTTCAGAGACACTAAAATAAGAAAAATATTTACCCTAGAATTGATTAAATTCAGGTATCCACTCCTTTATTTTCAACCGGTGGTGTAATTTTAGCTTGTTTGCCCCTTGAAAATTGCATAGAGATTGGATTCTTATTTTTTATTTTTTAAATTATTTCTATTTATTTATTTATTTATTTGTTTATTTATTTATTTATTTATTTATTCATTTTTGAGACAGAATCTTGCTCTGTCACCCAGGCTGGAGTGCAGTGACATGATCTCGGCTCACTGTAACCTCTGCCTCCCAGGTTCAAGCCATTCTTGTGCCTCAGCCTCCTGAGTATCAGGGACCACAGACACTCGCCACAATGCCCAGATAATTTTTGTTATTTTAGAAGAGACGGGGTTTCGCCATGTTAGCCAGGCTGGTCTCGAACTCCTGGTCTCATGTGATCCACCTGCCTTGACCTCCCAAAGTGCTGGGATTATAGGCGTGAGCAACCATGCCAAGCCGACTTGTGATTTTTAAAACCTATTTATATGATCATATTTGTTTTTTCACAGTGTAGTTCGATACATCGAAATGGTTGGGTAAGTGGGAAAATCATCTTCCTCACTCCTCCAGTATCTGTAAGGTACAATTTCTCATAAACACTTTCAGCTCCTTGGCTCCCCTTTTAGTTCTCCTCACATATTGTGTGGTTTGTGGCACAAAAATCATTATTTTCGATAGACACTGTGCCAACTGTATTTTGTGCTTTACCTTGTTTCATTCTCAACCAAAAACTGGTGAGCACAAGCTTTGTTCTGGGCTTGCTTCTTAGTTCTCTCCATTATGTAGTTGCACAACCTCACTTAAGAAGTTGGAGTGTGTATAGCTCTGCCTGTGGCTGAATAGATACATGTAATTTTAGTATTCAGTGTTAAATCAAGTTTTGGTGTAAATTTAAAGCTCATCTTCTAATATTGTGTGTGTGTGTGTGTGTGTGATTTTACTGTGTCCCTTCCCCCAACACTCCAAGATACCAACCTAAACTCTTGAGTTGATTGTTCTGGACACACTCCCTCAAAATATGACTGTAGGACACCAAAATACACCACCCCAATACACTAATATACCTCTGGCATATTGACTATTTCAGGCTGGGTATGGTGGCTTACACCTGTAATCCTAGTGCTTTGGGAGGCCAGGAGTTCATGAGCAGCTTGGGCACATAAGGAGACCTGTCTCTACAAAAGTATTTTTTAAAAATTAGCTGGGGTTGGGCACCATAGCTCACTCATGCCTGTGATCCTAGCAATTTGGGAGGCCGAGGTGGGCGGATTACCTGAGGTTGGGAGTTCATGACTAGCCTGGCCAACATGGTGAAACCCCATCTCCACTAAAAATACAAAAAAAGTAGCTGGGCGTGGTGGCAGGTGCCTGTAATCACAGCTACTCGGGAGGCCAAGGCAGAAGAATCACTTGAATTCAGAAGGTGGAGGTTGCGGTGAGTTGAGAACACTCCACTGCACTCCAGTCTGGGCTACAGAGTGAGACTTCGACTCAAAAAAAAAAAAAAAAAAATTAGCTGGGCATGGTGGCATGTGCCTGTAGATCTAGCTCCTGGGGAGGCTAAGGCAGGAGGATGTCTTGAGTCCAGAAATTTGAAGTTACAGTGAACTATGATTGCACTACTGTATTTTAGCCTGGGTGACACGGTAAGGTCCCATCTCTAAAAAACAAAACAAAACAGGGCCAGGCACTAGTTGTTCATGCCTATAATTCCAGCTCTTTGGGAGGCCAAGGCAGGCTTTGGCCCACTTGAAGTCAGGAGTTTGAGACCAGCCTGGCCAACATGGTGCCTGTCTCTACTACACATATGAAAATTACCCAGGTGTGGTGGCACATGCCTATAATCCCAACTACATGGAAGGCTGAGGCACAAGAATTGTTTAAACCCAGGAGGCAGAGGTTGCAGTGAGCCCAGATCATGCCACTGCACTCCAGCCTGAGTGACAGCACAAGAATCTGTCAAAAAAAAAAAAAAAAAAAAAAATTAGCCATGCACTCTGGCTCACACCTGTAATCCCAATACTTTGGAGGCCCAGGCAGGCAGATCACCTGAGGTCAGGAGTTTGAGATCAGCATGGCCAACATGGTGAAACCCCATCTCTACTAAAATAAAAAATACCAAAAAATATACCCAGGCATGGTGGCACACACCTGTAATCCCAACTCCTCAGGAGGCTGAGACAGGAGACTTGCTTGAACCTAAGTGCCAGAGTGTTGCGGGAAGTCAGGGATCCCGAACAGAGGGACCGGCTGAAGCCATGGCAGAACATAAATTGTGAAGATTTCATGGACATTTATTAGTTCCCCAAATTAATACTTTTATAATTTCTTATGCCTGTCTTTACTGTAATCTCTGAACATAAATTGTGAAGATTTCATGGAAATTTATCACTTCCCCAATCAATACTCTTGTGATTTCCTATGCCTATCTTTACTTTAATCTCTTAATCCCATCATCTTCATAAGCTGAGGATGTATGTTGCCTCAGGACCCTGTGATGATTAACTGCACAAATTGTTCGTAAAGCATGTGTGTTTAAACAATATGAAATCTGAGCACCTTGAAAAAAGAATAGGATAACAGCGATGTTCAGGGAACAAGGGAGATAACTATTAGGTCTGACTGCCTGAGAGCCAGGCGGAACAGAGCCATATTTCTCTTCTTACAAAAGCAAATAGGAGAAATATTCCCAAATTCTTTTTCTCAGCAGGAACAGCCCTGAGAAACAGAATGCATTCCCAGGCATAGGTCTCTAAAATGGCTGCTCTGCGTGTGTCTTGTCTTTTACAGTTGCAGATGAGGGATGAAATAAGGCCCGGTCTGCCCTAGCACTCACAGGCCCATTAGGATGAGAAAATTCCTGCCTAGTAAATTTTAGTCAGACCAGTTGTCTGCTCTGAAACTCTGTCTCCTGATAAGATGTTATCAATGACAATGTGTGCCCTGTGGGACATGAAACTTCATTAGCAATTTTAATTTCGCCCCATCCTGTGATCCCGCTCTGCCCCCATTTGCCTTGTGATATTTTATTGCCTTGTGAAGCATGCAATCTCTGTGACTCACACCCTACTGGTACACTCCCTCCCCTTTAAAAATCACTAATAAAAACTTGCTGGTTTTGCAGCTCAGGGGGCATCACGGAACCTGCCGACATGTGATGTCTCCCGTGGACACCCAGCTTTAAAATTTCTCTCTTTTGTACTCTTTCCCTTTATTTATCAGACCAGCTGACACTTAGCAAAATTTGAAAAGAACCTATATTGAAATACTGGGGGCTAGTTCCCCTGAAAACAGAGGTTGCAGTGAGTCCAGATGATGCCACCGCACCCCAGACTGGGCGACACAGTGAGACTCCATCTCAAAAAAAATTTTTTTAATTAAAAAACAAAAACAAAACAAGATGAGAGAAAAATCTCATCTGTACTATACTCCTGTACTCCTCTTTGTGACAGAACAACACAGAAAGATAAAGACAAAGAAAAGATTATTCTGGCAGGAAAGGGATGATACAACATGATTCATACCACACACTACCAGAAAGGACAACAGAGTTGATACACCGGCACTAGTCACACAAATCCTTTTCTCCCATCAGTCAAGATTTGGACAGGAAAAATAGAGAGTGATTTTTACTGTCTACTTGACCAGATTCCACAGAGTGGGGCCTGGAATCTGGCTGGTCAAAATTCTTTATCCTTATGCTGGCTGATCAGCTCCTGGTTTCCCTCAACTATGGGCTTCCAAAGGAGCCAAATTTTCTGTTCCTGCTCACAGCACCAAATTTTCAGGGGCCAAGGGAAATCTTTCTCTTAGCATTCTGAACGTTTGCTCTAAAATCGACTCACAGAGGCAGATTAATAGGAGAAAACACTACAAAATATATGATTACCCAGCCCCTCAGTGAGGTGCAGGAGCTTATATACCATCTTGAGGTTACAGAAAAAAGTGCATCATGCCAAAACAGGTTATAGGAGAGAGAAAATGTTTAAGGTTTCAGACTCTGTTAATCCTTCCTAGATCTAGACAAGAGAAGGCCTATATGAATCAATGCAGATTTTCTACAGATGCAAATTTTTCTCACAAACCACAGCACTGCAGGGCTACTTCTGTTGCTGGTTCTCTGACAGTCATCTGAAAATATGTCAAATAAATATATTTTGAGGTTAAACATTTTTATTTTTTTCAAGGTGGAATATTAACTGTATGTCTCATATATATTTTTAAATACGGTAATCCACTTTTTCTAATTTGTTAAGATACATTTTAATAATGACAAGGGATTAAATTTTTAAAAGAGTTTCTGCATTTACTGATATTATCACATGGTTTACTTCCTTTTTAATGTTAATATGTCGAATAATATTAACTGATTTTCAAGTGCTAAACCAATATTGAGTTCATGGGATAAATCCCACTAGATCATGATGTATTTTTTAAAACATATATTGCTGGATTCAGTACGCTAATGCATTATAATTTTTAACATGTGTGATCATGAGCACTATTGGCTAACCAAAAAATTGGGGGATTGACAAGAGTGATATACAAAATGGGTATATAAATATTCATACTTGCTTGATATTTAAAAGGGCCTTTTTATTTTTCTGCCCCGCTCAGGCAGACTTATTACATACTGGCATCATGTCTCATTTGGGCCCATTCAACAGTCAATAGGGACCTGAATCATTCTAATTTTGTAGGCATCCTCATAATCTTTTCAATACAGATTGAATTATTTAGGATTCAGTCCGCAGAAGAAAAAAGTCAAAGCATGTAAGGTAAACAGAGAGGCATATTTTATTGGCCTGGCTTCCACAGGAAGCATTAGCTAAAGCGAAAACTTTGTGACACTTTTTAATTCAAAAGTGTTTTTTAAAGAAAGGGAGAGTTAAAAGACAGGGTAATTGGAATAGGAAGGAGCAAGAGACAATTCAATGCTGTGCAACTGAAGCAGAAAATTTAAAAATAAATATGCATTCATTTACTCCAGGAAAAGTAACAGGCAGGGCAAGGGTTAAAAAGAAAAGAACAAGTTTTCCCCTGCCTAGCAAGCTCACTACAAGGACAGTTATAAGATACCCCTGTCTGGAAAGCCAAGGTCAAAGGATTGGACTCCAGACACCTGCCCCCGCTCCAGAGCAAGGTTGAAGGAAAAAAAAAAAGAGAGAGAAAGACAAATTCTTTTACTGTTATTCCTTGTCCAGGCTTCTTAAGCATGATTATGTTGTACAAATGTCTGTATTTAGCCAGTTCTTGTTTTTCTTTCAATGCAGCTACAAGACTACTGGCTATGCAAGGCCACAAATTATGCTATGCTATAGATTATGTGACCTATCATATAATTAGCTGCTTTCGTTTTACTTTTGTAAGCCAGCTTATAAAAACCCCACTCTGTCTTTGTTCTAGGCTCAGCTTTTTGGATGCGAATCCATTGAGCTGGTGCGTACCTCAAATAAACATTCCTCCTGTTCTCCATATCAGTCTCTCTGGTCCTGAGTTTCCCACAACACTACCTCATTGGCCCATACTGGGTATCATGCAGGGTCAGAGGTGAATTTACCATGCAGCTAAGGAAGCTTAGCTTTTAGGATCCGTTTCAACAGGACTGTAATTTTGTACTCAAAATTTCTATTCTTTTTCTTAAAGAGAATCCCTCACTACTTTTATGAACATTGGGTTCTATGAACTGAACCCACCCTGAACACAACAGTTCGCTTGATCACATGGAACCATCTTCTAGGAAGCCCTATCTATGACAGCTTCTAAGAATAATCCACTTAGGAGGAAAGAAAGGGGAAGAATATATCTACTGTGGGAGAAATAAAACAATCCTTACAACAAAAAGACAGGGGTCTTTTTGCATTCTTGTCAATCGCCCAATTTTTTGGTTAGCCAATAGCGCTCATGATCACAGGTGTTAAAAACTATAATGTATTAGCGTACTGAATCCAGCAATATATTTTTTAAAAAATACATCATGATCTCATGGGATTTAGAAGAGAGAGAGAGAACACTAGCACTGAGTTAGCCTTAAGAGATTCACATGCATGTAAGGTAGCATGACAGTAACTATAATGCTGGGTCATATCTCATATGCTTTGAACAAAGAATGGGGAAGAATAAGAACTTCTTTACTGCTTCAAAACAAAAGAGGGTATACCTTGTGACAGTTTCCCCTATACTGAGAAACCCCCTCAGCTCATCCTTGGAGGTGCTGTTAAAAAACATCTGAATGTTATTTTCCTACGGCCTTGGGTACGTTCTGGAGACCAGGCTTAATCCCTAGAGATATTATATTTCCACTGTTAGAACAAAGATTCAGAGTTGTTACCATGTTGAATGTAATATCACTGTTTTCTTTCCTTTGTGGTTTTTAGGAACAGAAACAACATACTCAGACATGAGAAACTGGTCTGACTTAAAAGGGTTCCTGGCCTTACAGGTGAGTAAGAAATGTCACTTCCTGACAGGTTGAGGAACATTAGGATATCTGGAGGACCTTGACAAGGGAAGAATTCACCCAAATCTATAGGCATTCCAGGCAAAGTGTGATAGCAAGATCCTGGTATGGTTTCCTAGCCTTGAGAGGCTTTTAAAAGTCTAATTTGAGATTCCTTATTAAAATATCCAGAAAAGCCAACTTAAAAGAGAGCCTATGTGGTAAAACACTATTCCTGCTGCATTTGTGTAAACAGTAGGCCAACTTTAAAGACATAAAATTTATTTTGCAAACAAATTACTTCTACTAATACTTTGATGATGTTTGATAAAAAGGCAGTAAGTATAGAGAAAAACAATTTCAGAGGAAAAAAAATTATAGTGCCCCTGTTATTAGACTCTAGCTCATTGTTTTTGAGGTTTTGTCATCTACCTGAAATCTAGACTGGATCTTGAATATTTTTTTTTCCTGTAATATCTGGCAATGGGCTGGGTGTCAGAGCTCGCAGCTGCAATCCCAGCACTTTGGGAGGTCGAGGTGGGAGGATTGCTGAAGCCCAGGAGTTCGAGACCAGCCTGGGCAAAAGGCGAAACACCGTCTCTATAAAAAGTTCAAAATTTGCTGGGCATGGAGGCATGTGCCTGTGGTTGCAGCTACTCGGAAGATGGAGATGGAAGGATTGCTTGAGCCAAAGAGGTCGAGGCTGCAGTAAGTCTTGTTTGTGCCACTGCACTCCAGCCTCAATTACAAAGCAAGATCCCATTTCAAAAAAAAAAGAAAAAGAAAAAGAAAAAAAAAAGGGGGTGCCGGACGCATTGGCTCATGCCTATAATCCCAGCACTTTGGCACGTTGAGGGAGGTGGATCACTTGAGGCTACGAGTTCGAGGCCAGCCTGGACAACATGGTGAAAACCCATCTCTACAAAAAATACAAAAATTAGCTGAGTGTGGTGGTACATGCCTGTAATCCTAGCTACTCAGGAGGTAGGGGAAGGATAATTGCTTGAGCACAGAGGTGAACGTTGCAGTGAGTGGAGATGGTGACGCTGTACTCCAGCCTGGGCAACAGAGCAAGACTTCGTCTAAAAAAAAAAAAACCTAGCTATGGCTCTTAAAACTAATATTTCTGATTTTTCTTCTACCCTTCTGGCTTTGAATTGCTGAAATTAAACTATACTTTTCCTGAAGTCTTGTCAGCTGAAGCTGGATGGGTTAATATAGACTGCAGAGAAATCACCATCACTCATACATGGACTACTCAGAAATTTCACCAGAATACCTCATGCAAACTGCAAACCAGGAAATTCTGTCAGATTGCCACTGCCTGCCCCCATTCAAACTGAAGATACTTCAAGCTCAACATCTAAAAATTTCTGACTGGCTGCCTTCTGGACCCACAAAACTGAGTTTATAGTCAGTTCCAATCATTAACCTTTGTTTTTCTCTTGTTTCAATGAAAATATCTTTTTTTTTTTTTTTGAGACAGAGTTTTGCTCTTGTTGCCCAGGCTGGAGTGCAATGGTACAATCTTGGCTCACCACAACCTCCACCTTCCGAGTTCAAGCGATTCTCCTGCTTCAGTCTCCCAAGTAGCTGGGATTACAGGAATGCGCCACCACGCCCGGCTAATTTTGTATTTTTAGTAGAGATGGGGTTTCTCCATGTTGGTCAGGGTGGTCTCAAACTCCCTAGGTGATCTGCCCACCTCGGCCTCCCAAAGTGCTGGGATTACAGGCATGAGCCACCACACTCTGCTGGAAATATCTCTTATTAAATGAATGATTGCTTAGCCCTAACTGTGGTGGATGCCATTCTGCAATCCCACCACCTGACTTGAGACAGTCCTGTTAACTGTGTAACTGGGCTGACCTATTCTCAGGACTGAGAGACTGGTATAATGACTAGATAATATAGTGACCCAGTTCCTGAACTGAAAAACTTCACAAGGAGGTTTCATGGTACCTTGGCCATTGAGAAAACCACAGAAGCAAGAAGGTCAGTATTACCACAATCACTATGCCTTTTTGTGTGGCAGCTGGCCATAAAGGAATGCTCTGACTTACCTCCCCTGAAAGTAGGGCATAAAGGCCTTATTCCAGAGGAGTACTTCTTTACCCAGAGGCCAAAAGAATCTGAACAGAGAGCCACTTCTGGGTTCCCCAGTGCCCATTTATTAGCACTAGATAATATACTTATTGTGCAATCATACTTCTACATGACTTGCCTATAGAATCCAAGCATAGAAATATATGCTTTTCATTGGGTCTTTAGTCTTCATTTCTGAAGGCTCCCTTGTCATGTAAAACTTTGTTAAATAATTTTTTAATGGTTTTCTCTTCTTAACTGTGTTTTGATATAAGATTGTAAGCCATAACTCTGGCAATGGGTGACAAAAAACTATTAACTTCTTTTCTCCTACAATAGACACTGTTAGTAACTGGACTCTACCCTTCCATGGAATTTCCCTCACTTCTTCTTTTCTTGCGTGATTCAATCATAACAACCCTGCTGATTGTCAATTGTGCCTACAATTTTCACCTTTATGCTACCAGGTCCTAAAGAAATTTTTCCAGACAAATTAGTGATAATCTCCCAACTATTTGGGCTTTGTGTCTGCCATTCTGTATATGACAGAACACACTATAAACGCACACTCCGTACTGGACAGCATCATTTACTCCCCTTCCTAGACTAGCCACATAGCTTGGCCTGATCTGGAGGCTAAAATATGGAGCCCCATTCATCATCTTTGGAAGAGCTGTCGAAGGCAGCATGTCCAGAGTCCCACATGCCACCTGGCCTAAGCCTAAAGTAAGCTGGGACTGGGCACTGGACAACTTCACTGCACTGAGCCAGTGCTGCCAATGTCCTCAGTTCTATGCACATATGAAGTGCAGTGCATTCAGGCTGCCATGCTGGGCTTACATAGGCTAGAGTCATTCCTGAAGTTTAAAGGGGACAAAAATGCTGTTGAGACTCACATTCTGGGGCCAATGGCTGAAACCACAGAAAAGCTGCACTCACTTAAAAAGTAAGTATGTGCTGAGATTGTTCGAAGCTGGCTGAATAGGAACAGCTCCAGTCTACAGCTCCCAGTGAAAGCAATGCAGAAGACAGGTGATTTCTGCATTTCCAACTGAGCTTTGAAGAGAGCAGTGGTTCTCCCAGCACAGAGTTTGAGATCTGGGAATGGACAGACTGCCTCCTCAAGTAGGTCCCCGGCCTCTGAGTAGCCTAACTGGGAGACACCTCCCAGCAGGGGCCAACTGACACCTCATACATCCGGGTGCCCCTCTGAGACGAACCTTCCAGAGGAAGGATCAGGCAGCAATATTTGCTGTTCTGCAGCCTCCGCTGGTGACACCCAGGCAAGTAGGGTCTGGAGTGGACCTCCAGCAAACTCCAACAGACCTGCAGCTGAGGGTCCTGACTGTTAGAAGGAAAACTAACAAACAGAAAGGAATAGTATCAACACCAACAAAAAGGACATCTACACCAAATCCCCATCTGTAGGTCACCATCATCAAAGACTAAGGGTAGATAAAACCATGAAGATGGGGAGAAACCAGAGCAGAAAAGCTGAAAATTCTAAAACTCAGAGTGCCTCTTCACCTCCAAACAAATGCAGCTCCTTGCCAGCAATGGAACAAAGCTGGAAGGACAATGACCTTGATGAATTGACAGAAGTAGGGTTCAGAAGATCGGTAATAACAAACTTCTCCAAGCTAAAGGAGGATGTTCGAAACCATCGCAAAGAAGCTAAAAACCTTGAAAAAAGATTAGACGAATGGCTAACTAGAATAAACAGCATAGAGAAGATCTTAAATGACCTGATGGAGCTGAAAACCACAGCATGAGAACTACATGATGCATGCACAAGCTTCAGTAGCCGATTTCATCAATGGGAAGAAAGAGTATCAGTGACTGAAGATCAAATGAATGAAATGAAGTAAGAGAAGTTTACAGAAAAAAGAGTAAAAAGAAATGAACAAAGCCTCCAAGAAATATGCGGCTATGTGAAAAGACCAAATCTATGTTTGACTAGTGTATCTGAAAGTGATGGGGAGAATGGAACCAAGTTGGAAAACACTGTTCAGGATATTATCCAGGAGAACTTCCCCAACCTAGCAAAGCAGGACAACATTCAAATTCAGGAAATACAGAGAATGCTGGAAAGATACTCCTAAAGAAGAGCAACCCCAAGACACATGATTGTCAGATTCACCAAGGTTGAAATGAAGGAAAAAATGTTAAGGGCAGCCAGAGAGAAAGGTCGGGTGACCCACAAAGGGAAGCCCATCAGACTAACAGTGGATCTCACAGAAGAAACTCTACAAGCCAGAAGAGAGTGGGGGCCGATATTTAACATTCTGAAAGAAAAGAATTTTCAACCCAGAATTTCATATCCAGCCAAACTAAGCTTCATAATTGAAGGAGAAATAAAAATCCTTTACAGACAAGCAAATGCTGAGAGATTTCGTCACCACCAGGCCTGCCTTACAAGAGCTCCTGAAGGAAGCACTAAACATGGAAAGGAACAACCATTACCAGCCACTGCAAAAACATGCCAAATTGTAAACACCATCAATGCTAGGAAGAAACTGCATCAACTAACGAGCAAAATAACCAGCTAACATCATACTGACAGGATCAAATTCACACATAACAATATTAACCTTAAATGTAAGTGGGCTAAATGCCCCAATTAAAAGACATATACTGGCAAATTGAATAAAGAATCAAGACCTATCAGTATGCTGTATTCAGGAGACCTATCTCAGGTGCAGAGACACACATAGGCTCAAAATAAAGGGATGGAGGAAGATCTACGAAACAAATGGAAAACAAAAAAAGGAGGGGTTGCAATCCTAGTCTCTGATAAAACAGACTTTAAACCAACAAAGGTCAAAAGAGACAAAGAAGGCCATTGCATAATGGTAAAGGGATCAATTCAACAAGAAGAGCTAACTATCCTAAATATGTACGTACCCAATACAGGAGCACCCAGATTCATAAAGCAAGTCCTTAGAGACCTACAAAGAGACTTAGACTCCCACACAATAATAATGGGAGACTTTAACACTCCACTGTCAACATTAGACAGATCAATGAGACAGAAAGTTAACAAGGATATCCAGGACTTGAACTCAGCTCTGTACCAAGTGGACCTAATAGACATCCACAGAACTCTCCACCCCAAATCAACAGAATATACATTCTTCTCAGCACCACATCGCACTTATTCCAAAACTGACCACATAGTTGTAAGTAAAGCACGCTTCAGCAAATGTGAAAGAACAGAAATTATAACAAAACTGTCTCTCAGACCACAGTGCAATCACATTAGAACTCAGGATTAAGAAACTCACTCAAAACCGTACAACTACATGGAAACTGAACAACCTGCTCCTGAATGACTACTGGGTACATAACGGAATGAAGGCAGAAATAAAGTTGTTCTTTGAAACCAACGAGAATAAAGACACAACATACCAGAATCTCTGGGACACATTTAAAGCAGTGTGTAGAGGGAAATTTATAGCACTAAATGTCCACAGAGAAAGTAGGAAAGATCTAAAATTGACACCCTAACATCACAATTAAAAAAACTAGAGAAGTAAGAGCAAACACATTCAAAAGCTAGAAGAAGGCAAGAAATAACTAAGATCAGAACAGAACTGAAGGAGATAGGGACACAAAAAACATTTCAAAAAATCTATGAATCCAGGAGCTGGTTTTTTGAAAAGATCGACAAAATTGATAGACCACTGTCAAGCCTAGTAAAGAAGAAAAGAGAAGAATCAAATAGATGCGATAAAAAATGACAAAGGGGATATGACCACCGATCCCACAGAAATACAAACTACCATCAGAGCATATTATAAACACCTCTATGCAAATAAACTAGAAAATCTAGAAGAAATGGATAAATTCCTGGACACCTACACCCTCCCAAGACTAAATCAGGAAGAAGTTGAATCCCTGAGTAGACCAATAACAGGCTCTGAAATTGAGGCAATAATTAATAGCCTACCCACCAAAAAAAGTCCAGGACCAGACAGATTCACAGCCGTATTCTACCAGAGGTACAAGGAGGAGCTGGTACCACTCCTTCTGAAACTATGCCAATCAATAGAAAAAGAGAGAATCCTCCCTAACTCATTTTATGAGGCCAACATCATGCAATACCAAAGCCTGGCAGGGACACAACAACAAAAATAAAAAATAAAAGAGAATTTTAGACCAATATCCCTGATGAACATTGATGCAAAAATCCTCAATAAAATACTGGCAAACCGAATCCAGCAGCATATCAAAAAGCTTATCCACCACGATGAAGTTGGCTTCATCCCTGGGATGCAAGGCTTATTCAACATACACAAATCAATAAACGTAATCCATTATATAAACAGAACCAAAGACAAAAACCACACGATTATCTCCATAGTTACAGAAAAGGCCTTTGACAAAATTCAACAGTCCTTCATGCTAAAAACTCTCATAAACTAGGTATTGATGGGACGTATCTCAAAATAATAAGAGCCATTATGACAAACCCACAGCCAATATCACACTGAATGTGCAAAAACTAGAAGTATTCCCTTTGAAAACTGACAGGGATGCCCTCTCTCACCACTCCTATTCAACACAGTGGTGGAAGTTCTGGCTAGGGCAATCAGGCAAGAGAAAGAAATAAAGGGTATTCAATTAGAAAAACAGGAAGTCAAATTGTCCCTGTTTGCAGATGACATGATTATATATTTAGAGAAAACTCCATCGTCTCAGCCCAAAATCTCCTTAAGCTGATGAGCAACTTCAGCAAAGTCTCAGGATACAAAATCAATGTGCAAAAATTACAAGCATTCCTATACACCAATAACAGACAAACAGAGAGCCAAACCATGAGTGAACTCCCATTCACAATTGCTTCAAAGAGAATAAAATACCTAGGAATCCAACTTACAAGGGATGTGAAGGACCTCATCAAGGGGAACCACAAACCACTGCTCAGTGAAATAAAGGAGGACACAAACAAATGGGAGAACATTCCATGCTCGTGGATAGGCAGAATCGGTGTCTTGAAAATGGCCATACTGCCCAAGGTAATTTATAGATTTAATGCCATCCCCATCAAGCTACCAATGACTCTCTTCACAGAATTGGAAGAAACTACTTTAAAGTTCATGTGGAACCAAAAAAGAGCACACATTGCAAGACTGCGGGGGAAAGAAAGAGACATCAGACTGTTACTGTGTCTATGTACAAAGAAGAAGGCATAAGAAACTCCATTTTGTTCTGTACTAAGAAAAATTTTTCTGCCTTGAGATACTGTTAATCTGTAACCCTAGCAAACTCTGTGCTCGCAGAAACATGCGCTGTGTTGACTCAAGGTTTAATGGATATAGGTCTGTGCAGGATGCACTTTGTTAAAAATGTGTTTGCAGGCAGTATGCTTGGTAAAAGTCATCGCCATTCTCTAGTCTTGAGTACCCAGGAACACAATGCACTGCGGAAGGCCACAGGTACCTCTGCCCAAGAAAGCCTACGTATTGTCCAAGGTTTCTCTCCATCGAGACAGCCTGAGATATGGCCTCGTGGGAAGGGAAAGACCTGACCGTCCCCCAGCCCAACACCCGTAAAGGGTCTGTGCTGAGGAGGATTAGTGAAAGAGGAAGGCCTCTTTGCAGTTGAGACAAGAGGAAGGCATCTGTCTCCTGCTCGTCCCTGGGAATGGAATGTCAAGGTGTAAAACCCGATCGTACATTCTATTTACTGAGACAGGAGAAAACTGCCTTATGGCTGGAGGTGAGACATGCGGGCGACAATACTGCTCTTTACTCACTGAGATGTTTGTGTAAAGTCAAACATAAATCTGGCCTACGTGTACATCGAGGCACAGCATCTTTCCTTAAACTTATTTATGACACAGAATCCTTTGTTCACATGTTTTCCTGCTGATCCTCTCCCCACCAGTACCCTATCATCCTGCCACATCCCCTTCACCAAGATAGTAGAGCCAGTGATCAATAAATACGAGGGAACTCAGAGACCAGAGCTGGTGCGGGTCCTCCATATACTGAGTGCCGGTCCCCTGGGCCCACTGTTCTTTCTGTATACTTTGTCTCTGTGTCTTCTTTCTTTTCTCAGTCTCTCATCCCACCTGATGAGAAATACCCACAGGTGTGGAGGGGCTGATCCCCTTCAAAGACAATCCTAAGCAAAAAGAACAAAGCTGGAGGCATCACGCTACCTGACTTCAAACTATACTACAAGGCTACAGTAACCAAAACAGCATGGTACTGGTACCAAAACAGAGATATAGACCAACAGAACACAACAGAGCCCCTCAGAAATAATACCACACATCTACAACCATCTGATCTTTGACAAACCTGACAAAAACAAGAAATGCGGAAAGGATTCCCTATTTAATAAATAGTCCTGGGAAAACTGGCTAGCCATATGTAGAAAGCTGAAACTGGATCCCTTCCTTACACCTTATACAAAAATTAATTCAAGATGGATTAAAGACTTAAATGTTAGACCTAAAACCATAAAAACCCTAGAAGAAAACCTAGGCAATACCATTCAGGACATAGGCATGGGCAAGGACTTCATGTCTAAAACACCAAAAGCAATGGCAACAAAAGCTAAAATTGACAAATGGGATCTAATTAAACTAAAGAGCTTCTGCACAGCAAAAGAAACTACCATCAGAGTGAACAGGCAACCTACAGAATGGGAGAAAATTTTTGCAATCTACTCATCTGACAAAGGTTAATATCCAGAATCTACAAAGAACTCAAACAAATTTATAAGAAAAAAATCAAACAATTCCATCAAAAAGTGGGTGAAGGATATGAACAGACACTTCTCAAAAGAAGACATTTATGCCGCCAACAGACACATGAAAAAATGCTCATCATCACTGGCCATCAGAGAAATGGAAATCAAAACCACAATGAGATACCATCTCACACCAGTTAGAATGGCGATCATTAAAAAGTCAGGAAACAACAGATGCTGGAGAGGATGTGTAGAAATAGGAACACTCTTACACAGTTGATGGGAGTGTAAACTAGTTCAACCATTGTGGAAGACAGTGTGGCGATTCCTCAAGGATCTAGAACTAGAAATATCATTTGATCCAGCCATCCGACTACTGGGTACATACCCAAAGAATTATAAATCAAGCTGCTATAAAGACACATGTACACGTATTTTTATTGCAGCACTATTCACAATAGCAAAGACTTGGAACCAACCCAAATGTCCATCAATGACAGACTGGATTAAGGAAATGTGGCACATATACACCATGGAATACTATGCATCCATAACAAAGGATGAGTTCATGTCCTTTGTAGGGACGTGGATGAAGCTGGAAACCATCATTCTGAGCAAACTATCACAAGGACAGAAAACTAAACACCGCATGTTCTCACTCATGGGTGGGAATTGAACAATGAGAACACTTGGACACAGGGTGGGGGAATATCACACACCCAGGCCTGTCAGGGGTTGGGGGGAAGGAGGAGGGATGGCATTAGGAGGAATACCTAATGTAAATGACGAGTCAATGGGTGCAGCACACCAACATGGCACATGTATACATATGTAACAAACCTGCACGTTGTGCACATGTGCCCTAGAACTTTATAATAATAAAAAAATTTAAAAAAAAGAAAGTAGCATTTTAAAAAACTACTTCCCAATAAATCGCTTATAAACAAAAAAAGAAAATTAAGTGTATGCTATAGACAACACAACACAATGGGCCATGACCCAGCCAGAAGATGCCAACCAGCGAAGTTGGACAGATAGATGCCCAGAGCGGAGCCCAGGATGCCCAGAAAAAATTGCTGAAAACTAAGGCTTAGGACAGACTAGAACCCAGAAAACAAAGGAACCCCAGTCTTGGTCATGGCTCATGGCACCACTCCTTTCTATCAATGCCCTGGAAGAAGCTCATGCACCCCAGTGGGAGCCCTCATGCTGTTCTTGGGGACTTTCATAGGATCGTGCCCTGCGTGGAGCTGGAAGTCTCTGCAGTGGAGATCCTTCCATATTTTGTTCTTCATCTTCTGAATGCCTTCAAGGTTTTTCAATTGGAAAAATTCTATCTGCATAATCAACAATGTGCTAAGGAACTCTACTTTTAGATCTTCTCAGAGTTCATACTTCTTTGTACAAGAGGATTAAAGCATTCTTCCGTATTCTCCACCTGTGAAATAGACTTGGGGTTGGTGGAGTCAGGATTTGAAACACATACAGGTGGGCGGGGGCATGAAAGGGACTGGGACCCAGATCAGAGCTGGAGGCTGAACTCCAGGGAGCCTTTGAATAGCTATGGATATCACCATGGTGGGAAGGGTCCATTGTCCTGGGGTTCTCTTGAAACTGAGCTTGGCCTCCCTGCTGACAGCAGAGAACAACTGTCAATAAATGTTCCTTCAATGGTGTGAAGTTTACATTCACAGGGTGGAGATGGAAATTAAATTTAGTGGGCCATGAGGAAGACCCCCAGCCCTTTGTCTTTTGAATTGACAATCATGGCATTTCAGGGCATCAGCTCCTGGTCAGGCATTCTCAGACAGTTGCATAATTCTGCCAATGTGGGGCCCACCCACCTCAGAAATTCACATGGATTGGATCCAGCAAAACCAAATATTCAGCAAAACTTCAAGATCTAGCAACACTGAAGGCTAAAGTACATCACCGGTGCACACTTGGCCCAAGGAGGCTATTCTCTCACAAACTCTATCAATCTCAGGGCCTGCATATCTAAGACTCACTCCTTCCTGCAGGTATCCCAGGAGAAAGATTTATGCATCCTCGTAGCTTCAACCTGCAATGTGTTAGGCACAGAAAAATGGTTGTCTTCAGAAAGCGATGAAAAAACATGCAGCAGCAATCACCCTTTGGACTTTGAAACTTTTCTGTCACCTTAGATGTTAGAAACTAAACCCCAGAAACTTGGTGTTGGCATTAATTTGGTCTAGCTATTAAGACTTTTTTTCACACAGTGACAGTTCTGAATTTGAATATAAAGGAGCTTAGGTGCTACAATCTGAATGAAACATGGGAATAAAACTGTCTTTGTCTTGCACTTCTTGTTAGATTAATTAAATACCAATTATTAGTATAAGAAAATGGCAACAAATTGTGAAAGTGGAATTGTAAGTGTTTTTGTGATTTGGATATGGAGCAGGCTTCCCATGCGACCATTCTCACTTCCTTTTTTTGGGGGGGGGACAGAGTCTCGCTCTGTCGCCCAGGCTGGAGTGCAGTGGCGCGATCTCGGCTCACTGCAAGCTCTGCCTCCCGGGTTCACACCATTCTTCTGCCTCATCCTCCCAGGTAGCTGGGACTACAAGAGCCCGCCACTGCGCCCGGCTAATTTTTTGTATTTTTAGTACAGACGGGGTTTCACTGTGGTCTCGATCTCCTGACCTCGTGATCTGCCCGCCTTGGCCTCCCAAAGTGCTGGGATTACAAGCGTGAGCCAAGGCACCCGGCCTCTCACTTCCTATTCTGAAGTCTAACAGTCTGTTTTTCTTTCTTCCCCTCTCTTCATTGATTCTTCTAGTGGCTGGTGTTTGGGTATTCTGGGAACTGAGCTTTCATCTCCTATGTTAGCCATAGAGATGAGGGCTTTGAGGGCACCATAGAGATTCCAACGGATTGTTGGAAATGGCTCATAAATCACAGGCACTGAAGCCCAACAGAGCATAAAGGAAAGAAAAATTTAAAACTCAGGTGCAACAAGAGCAAAATGAGAAAACTGCTAAACTCTACAATTCTATAAGGAATAATTGCATAAAAAGGAAATAACAGGAAAAGGTAAGAAAATTTAAAAGGATATCAGAAAACATAGCATACAGGGTCAGAAAGACTTGAGAATATGACGAGATGGTTTTAGAAGGCAGGATGGGCTGGGCACGGTGTCTCACGGCTGTAATGCCAGCACTTTGGGAGGCCAAGGCCAGCCGATCACCTGAGGTCAGGAGTTCGAGACCAGCCTGACCGACATGGAGAAATCCCGTCTCTATTAAAAATACAAAAACAGCCAGACATGGTGGCACACGTCTGTAGTCCCAGCTACTCAGGAGGCTGAGACAGGAGAATTGCTTGAACCCGGGGAGGGGGTGGGGCGGAGGTTGCAGCCAGCCGAGATCTCGCCACTGCACTCCAGCCTGGGCAACAAGAGCAAAAGTCAGTATCAAAAAAAAGAAAAAAGAAAAAAAAGAAAGGCAGCAGGTTGGAATTTAGAAAAAAATAACGTTTTAAAAATAGAAATGTAAAGGCAGATGTAAGGAGATAAATTGAACAACAGGAAATGGATACCATGCATCTCTGAAATAATAACTGTTGAAAATTAGTGTGTCAATTTTAGGGTTTAATGCATTATTATAAACAAGTGGATAAACAAATATAAGTGCATATATCAGTTATGAAAACATGTCTTAAAATAAAGACTATGATTAGGACTGATCTATTACTCAGTGTCATGCTTCTAAAGGCCGGTTGTGTTTCTTTTAAAAGAAAAGCCCCTATAAACGTGGCTCCTAAATATCCAAACCTCGAAGTTGTTCCTTTGCAGGAGTCTGTTCCTTTTGGCCCTCAGCTGAAGCTAGGGAGGCAGCGTGGGATGGAGATGGCAAACATCCTGCAAGTTCACGATCCATGAAGAGCTTCTATGGTACCACTAGCAGTGCTAGGACCCGGAAACTAGCGAAAATGTTTAGGAGAAACTGCGGGCTGGACCCACCAGTGGTGCTGCCACGGAGATCAATCCGGCTTGGACAAGTGAGCGGTGCTGCAACTGAGAAAGTTCCAGTCTGAGGAACCAGGGGTACTGAGACACAGGAAAAGGAGTTAGCCAGCTTGCTTGCATATGCGCGCACACAGTAAGGGAAGGGTCCCCACAGAACCTCCGGAATAAAAACTTGCACAGGGGCCTGGCCTAAATATGCCCTCATATGCACTGGGGGAATGGGGGTGGAGCCACCAGGAATTTGCGCCTTATACAAACAGGGAACCCAGCTCCATCAGCTTTTATATAAAAGCCTTTGTATTCAAATATGAAGGGGGCAACCGGAAACCTGCTCTCAGGACCCCTCTTTTTGCTGTGAGCTCTCCTTGTCGCTTTGTAAATTCTACTCCACTCACTCTTCGATGTCTGCATTTCTTCCTCATGGTGAAACAAAAACCCAAACTTGGCCAGGCGCGATGGCTCACGCCTGTAATTCCAGCACTTTGGGAGGCCGAGGTGGGTGGATTGCCTGAGGTCAGGAGTTCAAGACCAGCCTGGCCAACATGGTGAAACCCCGTCTCTACGAAAAATACAAAAATTAGCCGGTAGTGGTGGCTTGTGCCTGTAATCCCAGCTACTCGGGAAGCTGAGACAGGAGAATCGCTTGAACCTGACAGGCGGAGGTTGCAGTGAGCAGAGATGGCGCCATGCACTCCAGCCTGGGCGACAGAGCGAGACTCCGTCTCAAAAAAAAGAAAAAAAAAGCAAAACAAACAAAAAACACAACAACCTGGACTTAGCTTAGCTGAAGAGCCAAAATCGTGCATCAAGATCAAGTGTCGATACTGAATAACCAGCGGTGTACCCTGCGGCACACTTTATTTTTGGCGCAGTTAAGGTATTGCTAATAATAAAACTCGTCTCTGAGAAATATCAGGGGTTGGAAGGTTGTAGGGTGCTTCCACCGAGAAAGCGTCTACCCAGTGAAATACGCCTGTGACAGAAAAACCAAGGCCAAGCCCTGCCAGCAAAGTCTCGCCCAATTACGGTGCTGAGATAGTGAGACCGCCAGCCGGGGGGAAAGTAGCCGTGCTAGGACACAGAAAGCGAAACCACAAAGAACTTCCGAGTCTTCTGACCGAGGAACGTTCTTCTGTTTAGCGCTACCAAGAGTGCAGCAACCGAGAAAACACTGAGTCGCCCCTAGTGGCGAAAGTGCGAATGCGAAACCGCTGGCTCGGTATAAGAGCAGAGCCGATCCGGCACCAGCTCGCCTCCAGTGCTCACGGGCGAAGGCAAGTTAGAAAGAACGTGAGATGTGACACTGAAAATCAGTAGAAGAAATACGCCACATTTATTCTACTGGGGAAGACAGTGCGTACGAAAAAAAAAATACCGTAACATTTAAATTTAAAATAATTAAATTTTTAAAAGCAAATAGAAATGAAAACAAAATACACCAATAACCTCGCTCCCAGAACAAGATACACCAAAAAAAATTTTTTTTGAGTATACATACAAAGAATCCTACAAAGAAACTGCAAACAGTGTCGAATGGTGCGATCCTACCATTATATTTGTTAACACTAAACCCATGCCTCTTGCGCCTATCCGAAGTTTCCTCGGATTAAGAACAGCCATGGTTAAACCGGTATTTGCGACATCAAAAATTACCTGTAACCTACGTACCCCAACTTCTACATGAGTGAAAAATCACCAGTATAGCCAGGGCGAGAGTATTGCGAATTCTAACTTGGTATGATAAAAAATTCCAGACACTGCTAAATTTTTTAAATTGCATTCTCCAGTACCCAGATTAATACAGGAGTTATAAACCGCACGCGTGGCGATAATCGGGGTTCCTATTACGAAAGAGAAACTTGCTACTACTAAAATTATGTAGGCATGGTTAAAGTCAGAATTGTTATGACTAGAAATCGCAAACTAGAATAAATCTCAACTTGCTACGGTAAGAAATAGCTAAACTCTGACTTGATCAGACTAAGAAATCAGGAGTTTGAGACCAGCCCAGGCAACATGGCGAAACTCCGTCTCTAGGAAAAATACTAAAAATTACCCGGGCGTGGTGGCGCGTGCCTGTGGTCCCAGCTAGTCCAGAGGCTGGGGTGGGCGGATCGCTTCAGCCCGGGAGGCGGAGGTTGCAGTGAGCCGAGATCGCGGCACTGCACACCAGCCTGGGCGACAGAGCCGGACCCCGTATCAAGAAAGAAAAAGAAAAAGAACCAAAGAAAAAGAAATCACCATCCCACAGTTAAGTCTGCCTTGCTACAGCTAAACAGTGACTTCTAGGACCAAGAAATCGCAGCCAGGGCTAGACCGGTGTTTGCCCTAAACTGGGACTTGCTTAGGCTGAGAAATCACATTTTGGCTTATTGATTTGGACAAGAGGTACAAATCGCAGGCACCGCGAAATCGAAACTTGCGAGAACCAAGAAGCCAACGACGCGCGAAACCGCAGGAGCCTGCGACAGAGACGCGAGCGGAGCCGCCAGGGGAGTGGGTTCTGGAGGCTAAACCAGAACCCGTGGGACGCCGCTCGCGGCGCTGTGAAGAGACGGCGCCCGCGCAGCTCCTCTGCCACTTGGCTCAGAAGAGCGGCGGGCTCCCCTGCCCAGCGCCGCCGCCGCCCGGGAACGCCAGACTCTGCGCAACTGGCTGCGACTCGAAGTCCCTCAGATCAGCTACCAGAGCGCTGCCGCCACCGAGAAAATGGAGGCACCGAGGAACAAGCTGTGCCGCGACCAAGAGAACTCGGCTCCGCGAAATGGCGGTGCCGGGACTCTGCGAGTGACGCCAGCCGGAGGAGTTCCCAAGGACAACATCCGTTTTGGCGCAACCAACTGTGTTGTCACGGAGAAAATGTCGACCCTCGGAAAAGAGAGGTTCTGCGACCGAGAAATTCGGTGCAACAAGTGCTGTGACAGAAACCCCCCCCCCCCCCCCCCCACCCCGCTCGGCGCTATTGGCGAAAGAGCCAACAAAACGCTCGGTACTGCCACCCTGACACCGACTTTAGGACATGGGCCTCGGATGGAGAAAGGACGAGCGCGGAGCCACCGCGTAACTTCCTAATGTCTTCAAATAGCGAAAGTGCTAACCGGAAACTGCCGGCTGGGTTTACCTATTGGTGTTTCGCTTGGGACCAACAGATTCCAGAAACCAGAGGGACTGGAACCTAGTAAACTTCGGCAATTGGGAAATGACCTACCAGGACAAGTAACTGCTTCTGGCTCCGTGGTGCTGTCGGTCAACATCCGCCGGCTCTGAGAAACGAGCTGCACTGTCAATGAGAAACCGTGGGCACTGAGAAAGGAGCGGGCTGCAACTGATAACTGCCCACCCGTTGCCACTAGGACAAAGTGCTGCCGGCACTACTCCCACCCTCCGTCCTCAAATCAATCCTCTCCCGCTTAAGAAGACCTTTATTTTTCATACCGAAGTCATACCGAGGGCCACAGCAACCGACCCCTTGCGATGTGCATGGGAAAAGGAGGCAGTATAGGGATCGAGAATCGGGCGGATTAGGCTGGCCCTGGAAACAAAGTAAAAGCCATCCGGGTTGCCAGCCATCTTCCACTGCAAGAAACAAACCTTCCAGTGGCTGGGCTCCGCCCTTCTCCTTGGTCAGAGCCCTCCAGACTCCTAAGGGGAAGCCGACACCTCATCCCTTTGGAATTTGAAGCTCTCAGTCCAAGACCTCAGTGGAGAGTGAAAGACACAATGCCGCCTGACCCAGGCTTCAGGCATGCCCCAGCAGCTAGGTACCTCTCCAGGGGGTGGAACACTGTGGGAACTGCTATTTAATTCTGATGGTTAACTCTGTCAGATGGCCTTGATATATGGGAATAATCGTTGGAAGAGGGTAGAGGAAATAAGAACCGCAAGACTCTAGCACAGGACGCGTGGATTGATGGTGAGGCCTCTGTTTCCCCTCCCCTTGAAATCCTCAAAGGGCAGTTCCATTTCTATCACCTTTGACCTTTGAAGTTCATCCCTGATGTCTTCTCCATCTTTGGGAAGTGCAGTGCAATTTCAAGCTCTTGAATCTTCCCTCTCCCCCATTTGTCAAATATGCTGACGCTACAAACTCCTTTTTTATAGGAAGCCTGAAACTGCCATTGAGCAGAAGGAAAACATCCCTTTCCAGAACCTTTCTCGTTTCTCTAAAAATCTGCACTTTTGGAAGTGATCCCCCAAAGAGACCTCCAGACTCTACCATGAGTGTCTCCAGCTGAACTCATCATGTCTAATCCTCACCCTAGCTTATCCTGTTCAAATCATTTCCATCTTTTTCTGGATGAATCTGGGCGGATGTCAGACCAGAGAAGAGCACAAAATGCACCAGAGGTAAGAAGACCCATTTTGGGCTCTCACTTCTCACCCACTCTCGAGATGGTCACCTCCAGTCTTCCCCTCTATACCCTACCCTTTCTTCAGCTAGCCAAAACCTGCCCTGGTACTTGAGGCTTCTTCAATTGCCTTCTTTTGCAGGCAGTAGAATAAAGGAAAGAGGGCAGTGTCAATAGAAGAAAAGTTACAGCCACTTTATCTAATTGAAGATACTGTGCAGAGTCTTTGAAAAAACAAAATATCCCACCAACCATTCCTCTCTCTCCGTTTCTACCCTAGCTTCCTATTTTAGCAAAAATGCTGGGATCAGCACTTCTGGAGGGAAGGGATCACCCTTCCAGTTTAGGAATGTGGAGAGGAGTTATGGAGCTCACTTCCCTAAAGGAAGGGGCGTTCTACTTCCGGCATTCAGATTCAGTCTGATTCCAATATGGTGTTTTTTGTGGGGTGGTCAGAGAAAGGGCAAGTCAGGAACTGTATATTCCTCAGCTAGAGACTCTAAGACATTTGCATTTGGAAAATCAGGAGAGATGCTGATATTGTTTGGCTCCATGTCCCCACCCAGCTCTCACTTTGAATTGTAATAATCCCCACGTGTCAAGGGTGATACCAGGTGGAAATAACTGAATCATGGGGGGTGGTTTTCCCCATGCTGTTCTTGTGATAATGAGTGTGTCTCCAAGATCTGATAGTTTCATAATTGGCATTTTCCCCTACTGGCACACATTCTCCTGCGCCCCTCTGAAGAGGTGCCTTCCACCATGATTGTGAGTTTCCTGAGGCCATGCAGAGCTGTGAGTCAGTTAAACCTTCTTTCTTTATAAATTACCCAGTTTTGGATATTTCTTCATAGCAGTGCGAGAATGGACTAATACAGATGTGGTAGAGTTGGGTGCTGGGTGGCAATGTCAGGTATATGCAGGTTCTAGGCACCAGGTCAAATCTGGATTGCAAACTGTGGGACACAAATCGCAAATGATGTCCAGCCTTTAATATTTTCTTTCATTGTTTTTCAAATAGTTGAAGAAACAAAGAATAAAGAAAAGCATTGTTTTTTTTTTTTGAGACAGAGTCTCGCTCTGTTCCCCAGGATGGAGTGCAGTGGTATGATCTCGGCTCACTGCAACCTCCACCTCCCCGGTTCAAGTTATTCTCCTGCCTCAGCTCCGAGAAGCTGGGATTACAGGTGCACACCATCACACCTGGCTAATTTTTGTATTTTTAGTAGAGACAGGATTTCTCCCTGTTGGCCAGGCTGGTCTCAAAGTCCTGACCTCAAGTGATCTGCCTGCTTCAGCCTCTCAAAGTGCTAGAATTACAGGCATGAGTCACAGTGCCCAGCCGCAAAGTATATTTTTGTAAAATTTTATCAAGATAAACCTAGCTAAACCAATATACTAATAATAACAAAACTTGGGTTATTATTGACTAAAGGAAGGTGGCACAAAATAGAAACATTTTTAAACGTTCAAAAAAAAAATCCGGCCAGGCACAGTGGCTCATACCTGTAATACCAGCACTTTGGAAGGCCGAGGTGGGTGGATCACGAGGTCAGGAAATCGAGACCATCCTGACTAACATAGTGAAACCCCATCTCTACTAAAAATACGAAAAATTAGCTGGGCATGGTGGCGGGGTGCCTGTAGTCCCAGCTACTCGGGAGGCTGAGGCAGGAGAATGGCGTGAACCCGGGAGGCAGAGCTTGCAGTGAGTCAAGATCACTGCCACTGCACTCCAGCCTGCGTGATAGAGTGAGACCCCGTCTCAAAAACAAAACAAAACAAAGGTAGTCTTTACACAGAAGTGGTATGCACAGGTGAATTGTGTGGGAAGTCAGGATGTTGCACAGAAGCTATTCAAGTCATAGATTAGAAAAGCAAGAATCCACATTCATGCTTTCCAGCACAGATGAGGAAATACTTTTTCCCCACCTTCTTAGATTCAGTGGCTGGGCAGGGAGTGCTGTGAATTCATCTGACAACAGACAGATTAACAGGAGAAAAGGCATAAAAGTTTTTTTAATTTTTTTTTTTTTTTTTGAGACAGAGTCTTGCTCTGTCTCCCAGGTGGAGTGCACTGGCACCATCTCAGCTCACTGCAAGCTCCCACCTCCCAGGTTCACGCCATTCTCCTGCCTCAGCCTGCCGAGTAGCTTGGACTACAGGCACCTGCCACCGCACCCGGCTAATTTTTTGTATTTTTTAGCAGAGACGGAGTTTCACTGTGTTAGCCAGGATGGTCTCAATCTCCTGACCTTGTGATCCACCCGCCTCGGCCTCCCAAAGTGCTGGGATTATAGGCATGAGCCACCGCGCCAGGCCAAGTTTTTAAATTTTTAATCTAATGTGCATGGAGGCATCATAGAAAGAACCGAATATCCAAAAGTGTGGTGAAATTTGAGACTTTATATACCATCTTAATGATAGTGGCAAGAGGCAGACAAATCCTAGGGAGACAAGGGTGGGTCCCTGGTGAAACCCCACCTTCAAAGCAAAGACAGTTTAAAGCATGAAAGCCAAGCTACAAGTCTCCAATAAATCCACGGACTGGATTAAGAATCTCTCTTCCCATTTAGTGCACTTCCCTCTGATTGATCCACACACTTCACCTAGTGCACTTTCCTCTGATTGATCCCCACACTTAACCTATTTCACATATACCTGCCCTTCCCTAATTGGTTTTTTACACAGTTGTGCCCACCTTTGAGTGGTGCCTTTGTTTTAGCCTTTTTTGCATATGCACAAACCAATCAGCACACACTCCCCCATTCTGAGCCTATAAAAGCCCCGGACCCAGCCACATTGGGAGAGAGACCACCCAACTTCTGGTGGGGGACCACCCTTGAATCCCTTCTCCACTGAGAGCTGTTTTGTGGCTCAATAAAACTCTTCTCTGCCCTCCTCACTTTTTGATTGTCAGCGTAACCTCATTCTTCTTGAATGCAGGACAAGAACTTGGGACCCACCTAATGCGGGTACAAAGAAGGCTGTAACATGGGAAGCAGCTGTTGGGCCAAGCCAGCCCTGGAGCTGTAGGCCAGAGCGAGACCACAGGACTGACAGAGCTGTTAACACACTGACATATTTCGGGCTGCAGAGGGCAGGACTGAAACCTATTCGCATGTTGTAACACCAACTCTGGGGCTTTGGAGTCACGGACATGCCTGTTTGGGTGCCATCACATTCCCCTCATCTGGATGCCAGAGTCCACCATAGGAGTCACTTGCAACATGCCTGGTGCGTGGAGCAACCAGCGGAACCCCACACTCACTAGCTCATATACCCCTCCTGCCAGGGGCTGAGTGCACGGTTGCGGTGGCCACAGTATCTGCACCAGAGGGCATGCCAGGCACAGCCCCGTGAGCCGAGTAGATGGGGCATCTCCTGTGGTTAGCGTGGGCTCCAGTAAGGCCTGGGTAGGGCATCACCAGCCAGAGGCCTCTGGCTGGCAACGTGGCTGAGAAAAATCCTATGTCATTAAGGAGATGGGGCAGGGCAGAGGAGCACTTAAGGAAATACAAATGATTTTTTTTTCTTTTTTTTGAGATGGAGTCTTGCTCTGTCACCCAGGCTAGAGTGCAGTGGCGTGATCTCGGCTCACTGCAAGCTCTGCCTCCTGGGTTGACGCCATTCTCCTGCCTCAGCCTCCCGAGTAGCTGGAACTACAGGCACCCGCCACCACACCCGGCTAATTTTTTTGTATTTTTAATAGAGACAGGGTTTCACCATGTTAGCCAGGATGGTCTCAATCTCCTGACCTTGTGATCCACCCACCTCAGCCTCCCAAAGTGCTGGGATTACAGGCGTGAGCCACCATACTGGCCACAAATGATTTTTTAGAAGATAAATGGTCCTTTAGAAGAACAGATAATAGATATAACAGTTTTTAGAGAATGTTTTTTTGTGTAGGGTGGGTGTAATCGCCCAAAGGTTTCATCTTGCCCATTGTCCACAAAAGCCAATGCACTGAGAGCAGTGGCTTTTTGCAGCAAAGAAAGAGTTTAATAATTGCAGGGCTGGCCAAGTGGAAGAACAGGAGTTCATTCTCAAATCCATCTCTCTGAGAATTCTTAAGACAGGATTTTTTAAGGATAGTTTGGTAAGCATGGGGCTAGGGGATGGAGACTACTGATTGGTTGGGTTGGGGATGAATCCATAGGGTGTTGAAGCTGTCTTTGTGCACGGAGTCAGTTCCTGGGTAGGGATCACTGGTCTGGGTGTCAATTGTTCCAATGGAAATGCAAAGTCTCAAAAATATCTCACACACCAGTCTTAGGTTTTACAATGGCAATGTTATCTATAGTAGCAATTAGGGAAGTTACAAATCTTGTGACTACCCTTATGTGACTCCTGAGTAGTAAACCGTGACTTGTTATCATTTAACTATGCATAGGTATTAGCAGAATTTAGGCACTTCCCAAAATTCTAGTATTGTGTACTTTCATTAGTATTACAAAGATGGTTTCTTCGGTTCCTGAACTACATGGGAGAGTTTGGGGAAAGGGTTATTATGTTCCTTGTTTTAAGATTAAACTATAAGCTAAATTTCTCCCATAGTTAGCTTGACCTATGCCCAGGAACGAGCCAAGAGTTGGCTTGTCAGGTTAGAAGCAAGATGGAGTCAGCTGTCAGATTACTGTCCTTACCAGCATTTTAAATCCTCCTAAATTAGAGAACCACCCTCCTAGAAGGTTTGTTGAGTCCCATCCCTTCCAGGTTTGGACTGGTACATGGGCTACTTTTCTGATGTTTGAAGTGATTTCTAGAACCGCTTTTCCATTATCATCTATGTTAAGACAGCAATTAGAGATATTAAACCTACCACAGACCCCACCCTCTTCTGCTAATGAGTAGTCTAGTGCTGGCCTGTTTTGATAATTGCTGTGTACATTTGCTTTGTTGTTGCATGAGCATTTCCAGGGCTGAGGCGGTTTGGTTAGTGATTATCTCTAGAACTGCCTGTAGCCTAAATTATTCTATTTAGCATATATATGGGAGTGTGATAACCCCATGAGCAAGTGGCAGGACTGTAATATTCGATGATCTGTTGCAGAGGCCATTCGTCCTCTTGCCATCTTTGGCTTCCTCCTACCTTTAAGGATTGTTTTTCTCTGTTTAAGTTATCATACACAGACAGGGACTCTGAGGATGTTGCCCGCTGTTAATGTTTTGGAGGGAGGAGTAGCCTTGGGGGTGACTTGACCCTGGTGCGATGGAACCAGTCAGGGAATCCTTGGACTCTTAACTGCAATTGGCTTGCTGAGTGTCATGGTGTAGGGGTCTGTCCACTTCAGTTGTAGCTTTTGGTGAGGGTCGGGTTGGCAGATAAACACGTCTGTGCCTGCAAGACAGTTGAGAGGACAAGGAGGTGTCGATAGGGAGAGGCATGGCCTCATTTACTGCTTCACGAATGAAAGACCGTGTCTGGATTAAGGAGGGGAGGTAATTCCTGAGTGGCTCAGAGTCTGGTAAGGGTGGCGACCCTAGGACAAAAGTTTGGCCATAAATGATTAATTTAAAGGGACTATAAAAAGAGAGTGCTTTTGGTGTTGTGCAGAGTCTCATGAGGGTGAAAGAGAGATTTTTTTTTGTCCACGACTGGTGGGTTTCTAGAGCCAGCTTGGTGAGTTGGGCTTTAAGGATAGAGTTAATTTTTTCAACTTTACCTGAAGATTGATGCCTGTAGGGTGTGTGGAGAACCTACTTTATTCTTAAGGATGTAGAGATGCCTTGGGTAATTTGACTGATGAAGGCAGGCCTGTTATTGGACTGGATGGATGTTGGGAGTCTGAAACGGGGAATTATATGCATGATGAGAGTTTGTGCGACGATATTTGCACCTTCTGAAGTTGTTGGGAAAGCTTCTACCTACCTGGAGAAAGTACAGACAAAGACTAGAAGATAGCGGAGCTGTTATCGGGCAGCATGTGAGTGAAGTCTACTTGCCAATCTTCCCCGGGTACCTGGCCCCAGGCTTGGTGGGTAGGAAAAGGCAGTGGCTGGAGGGAGCCTTGGGGTGACACTGAGTGGCAGATAGAGCAGGACTGGGTAATTTCTCGAACACGGCTGGAGAGGTGAGGACAAGTGAGAATAGGGTGGAGAAGTTGCAAGAGAGGTTTGTAACCAACATGAAAAGAGTTGTGGAGGCTTTGGAGGTGAGGAAGGCTTTGAGTATGAGGAAGAACGAAGTGCCCTTCCTCGATATACCATGATCCTTGCTTTTGAAGGTTTTGGGCTCAGAAGTCCTCCTTTTCTTCTGAGGAGTAGAGAGGAGAGAACAAGGACAGGGACGGAAACTGGCCTTGCACGGGTTGTAAGGCTACTTGTTTGGCTACCTGATCTGCTAGTGCATTTCCAGCTGATACAGGATTGTCTGGGGTTTGGTGGCCCCTGCAGTGAATGATGGCAAGTTTCTGTGGGAGCCTGGCAGCTTGAAGGAGTTTGCTGATGAGAGAGCCATTTATGACAGGAGTGTTTTTTGCAGTTAGGAAACCCCATTCTTTCCAGATGGACAAGTGTGAGTGTACTATGGGGAATGCATAATGAGAATTTGACTATATGTTGATATGTTGTCTGGCTGCTAGAGTGAGAGCTCAAGTGAGGGCAATGAGTTCAGCTTTTTGGGACGTGGTGCCTAGGAGGATCGGATTGGCTTCAGTAGTGTGGAGAGTTGACACTATAACTTAGCCAGCATGCCAGCATCCTTGATGTAGGAAAGAGCACCATCTACAAACCAAGTAAAGGAGGCACCTGGAAGGGATTGGTCTGTTAGGTTTGGAAAAAGTATAAGAAAGGTTTGAACAGTGTTCACACAGAAGTATACAGGGTCTTGGGCAGTTGTAGCTTCAAGTAAGAACGTGCCCATGTTTAGACGGGAGCTGGTTAGCATGGTGATTTGGGCGGTTTCTATGAATAGAGCATACAGTTGAAGGAGCCGTGGGGCAGAGATGAGACTTAGTACACTGCAGTGAGCTAGCATGTCTTTGATGTTATGGGTTGAATAAACTGTTATGTTGGCATGGAGAGATAGTTTCAGGCTTTCAAGGGTGAAGACAGCAGCTGCCGCCAGTGCTTGGAGGCAGGCAGACCATCTGAGAACTGTGGCTTTGAGCTGTTTGGAGAGGTAGGCGACAACCTGGAGGGTGGGTCCCTTAGACTGGGTTAGAACACCTAGTGCAACTCCATGCCGTTTATCGGTATAGAGGGAGAAAGGTTTGGTGAGGTCTGGGAGAGTGAGGACAGGGGCTGAAATGAGAGCCTTCTGGAGTGGATGGAAAGGTTAGGTAAGAGACTGCGCAGGTTTGAAGGCTCATGGAGAGGGCCTTTAGTGGCTTGGTATAACGGTTTGGCAAGTAGAGCGAAGGAGGGAACCCAGAGCCTAAAATATCCTAATCCTAGAAAAGAGAGAATTTCTTGCTTAGTTTGCGGAGGTGGGAGGGACTGGAGGAGGGATATGTGGTCAGTTGTGAGCCTTCAGGTTCATGGAGTAAGAGGCCTAGATAGGTGACTGAGGGGATGCATATTTGTGTTTTCTTAGGGGAGACCCAATACCCCTGTTCTGCCAAGTTTAAAAGAGAGATAGTTATGGGTGTTGCAGTCTCTTTGAGAGGGGCTACAGAGGAGCAGATCATTAACACATTGAAGGAGAGTGGATGGTTTTAGGAATAAGGTAGAGGGGTCACTAGCAAGGTCCGGTCCAAAAAGGTGGGGGCTGTCTCTGACACCTTGAGGTAGTATGCACCAGGTGAGCTGACGTGAAAGGTGGGTGTTGGGGTTTTCCCACGTAAAGGCAGAAGTTTGGGAAATCGATGTAAGGGAATTGTGAAGAAAAAGCATTCTTTAGGTTTAAAACAGAAAAATGAGTGGTATTGGAGGGAATTGCAGAAAGTAAAGTATACAGGTTAGGAACTACTGAACATACTGGGCGTACAGCTTGGTTAACAAGCCTGAGGTCCTAGACTAAGCGGTAAGTTCCATCTGGCTTTTTAACAGGTAGAACAGGTATGTTAAAAGAGGAGTTTGTTGGGTGGAGTAGGTGACTGACGAGGAGGTGAGAAATGATAGCCTATGAGAACTGCTTGGAGGATGGGATACTGCTTCTGCGATAGTAACTGGGTGGGCTCTTTAAGGGTAAAGCAGATGGGGGTGTGGCATTCTGCGACTGAGGGTGTGGAAGTATCCTAAACAGTGGGGTTAACTACGGATGGGGGATAAGGAAAAGTTGCATGTTTTAAGGTGGGAAGTTGGAGGAGTAGAAGAAAGTTAGATGCCCCAGAGGGTCTGGGTTTATATACTGGGTACTATGGGGAATGTGGAAGTAGAGAATAGTGTGGAGCTTTGAAAGGATGTCTCTGCCTATGAATGAAGTTGGGCATGAGAGCAGGACTAAAAAATAGTGAGTGAAGGAAAAGGTGTGCAGGGAGCAGAAGAGTGGAGGGGTGGCTCGGGGTTTGGAGACTTGTCCGTCAATTCCCACAACAGAAACTTGGGAGGACTGGGTGGGTCCTGAAAAATTAGGTAAAGCAGAGTAGGTTGCCTGGTATTAATTAAAAAAAAAAAAAAATACTGGCCTACCTGCCACCATCAGGGTTACCCTTGTCTTGGACGAAGCGATGGTAGTTGCCAGGGCGTCCGTTCCAGGGCACCCTCAGTCTTCAGCAGCAAGGCCTATGAGATCTGAGTAGGAGGTTTTGGCTGGCTCAGGACGGCATGGAGGTGGTCCTTGCAGGGGCCGCTCACAGTCCAACTTCCAATGGGGTCCTCCGGAGAGAGGGCATGGCCTGGTGGGCTTACCTGGGTTTGGGCATTGTCTGGACCAGTGGCCTTCATTGCCATACTTGAAACAGGTGCCAGGTGGAGCTGGATTGCTAGGAAGCTTCTGTGTGGAGGTGTGGCCCTGTGGGCCCGCAGGGCCCCTGATGGCGGAGGCAAGCATTTGAAACTCTGCGTGTTTTTGCCATTTACTTTCCTCATCACGATTGTTAAAGATTTTGAAGGTTAAATTAAGAAGGTCTCATTGTGGGGTTTGAGGGCTGTTGTTAAACTTCTGAAGCTTGCGCCAAATATTGGGGGTGGATTGGGAGATGAACCGAAGGTTTAAAATAGTGGTTCCTTCTGGGTTTGTTGGGTCTAAGTTGGTATATTTTCTTATGGCTTCAGTTAAACGAGAGAGAAAAAGGGCTGTTTTTTCATCAGGATCTTGGGTGATTTCTGAAAGTTTTTCATAGTTTATCACTTAATGGGCACCCTTTTTGAGTCCTGCAACGAGACACACAATCATGTGGTCTCAATGGCGGTGTCCAGAGGCCCTGTCTTGATAATCCCAGTGGGGGTCCTGGTTGGGTACTGCCTGTGTGCCAGTAGGCTGGGCAGGAACTTGGTGATGAATTGCATCAGCATGCACCTGAGCTAGGGTCCAGATATGGTCCCGGTCGTCTGGGGTGAGGGTGGAAGAGAGGACAATGTAGAGGTCATGCCAGATTAGTTCCTAAGACTGGATAAAGGTACTGAAACTCCCGAATATAAGAGGTCAGGTCTTCTGGAAATGAACCGAGTCTTTTGCTAATTTGAGAGAGATTCTGTGAGGGAGAAGGGAACGTGAACTCTAACAATACCTTCAGTTCCTGCTACTTCCTGAAGGGGGCACTCTAGCACAGGCACTGAAGTAAGGGTGGGACATGGGCCAAACATGGCACCTGAACGAGTGTGGAATGTGGACGGGAGAGCAGGAAGAACCTGGAAGTGGTTCCTGCTGAGTGTTTGAAGGGGAGAGGGGGGTTAACAGGCAGTGGAGGATAGATAGGGGCGTAAGGTGGTGGGATGGGTTTACAAGCCTCAGGAGAGGGCAGTGGGGAGGAGAATGGGTACGGGAAATACTAGAATTGTCCTGAGGAGGGGACGGTGTAGGAAAAGAAGTGGATACTGCTGACTGGGAAGATGGCGGCTAGGAAGATGGTGGCTGGGAAGACAACGAGGAGGCTTGGGCTAAAGAAGACGGCTGAGAGGAAGAGGTAGGGGCTGGGAGGGGTGGACAGCAGTGTGCTGGATCTAACAAGGAAAAAGAGGTGGGGTTGGGAGGAGAAAGGCAATCAGGGCGGTGAGAATGGAGGAGAAGGATTTGAACAGGTGAGCAAGAATTGCAGAGGTCGAGTTGTGATCTGAGTGTAAAAAGGCCTGGACATAAGCAATTTCTTCCCATTTGTCTAGTCATTGGCAATAATTGCATAAGTCAGTTAAAATTGTAAAGTTGAATGTTCCATTTGCGGGCCATTTGGACCCATTATCCAATTCGTATGTGTTGCCAGACTGAATTGCAAAAAAAGACAAGGCACTTAGGGTGGATATTTTGCCTGAGGCCTAAGGTTTGCAGGCTTTTTATGAGGCAGCGTAGAGGGCTGTTTTTTGGAATGGAGGACCGGGAGTTTCCCATAACAGAGGGTAGACTCAGAAGAACAGCGAAAAAGGAGACCATCCTGGATGGCCAGAGGGAGACGATAAAAGGAGCGATCGTTACCGCTGCGTTTTTCATTCCTGGAACGGGATCAAATGGCTTAGAGGCGTCTCCCTAAGGCCAGATGATCAGATGATCAGCCAGTACCTGGCACATGCTGGAGCCTTTTGGACCAACGTTGGATTTTCGGACTGTAGGAAAGAGAGGCCATGCAGCTTTTCCCTTGTTAACTGGGCTCCCAGGGAAACTTACCAATAGGCGAGATCAGTGACCAATGTGCATGCCCAGAGAGGCGACTGGAGGCTGAGGAGCTTCGTTTGTCCTGCTGCTGTGCCCTGTTCTCCAGGGTGGAGGGGTAGGTCCACAGAGCCTCTCCGGGGTTTTGGCACCAGATGTAAGGTTCTTGTATTGGTTTGAACCCCGAGAGCACACCAACAGACAGCATGAGGTGGTGTGGAGCAACATGCTGTTTTAATGAGCATGTGGGTGCAGGTGGGCTGAGGCCTAAAATGGGATCAGCCCCAAGTGAAGACGGGACAGGGGCTTTATAGTCCTCTGTAAACAGGAAGTGTCCCAGTCTAACATGACTGCTATGTAGTACACGACGGCCTCTTTCTCGATCTTCAGGGTTGGGAGGAGTTACTCATCCCTTCAAGCTTTCAGGCCCCAGGGAGAATCTTTCAAGTATGAACCTGGCCTTGTGAAAGCAGAGCTCCAATTACACAGTGTATGCCGAATCCATGAATGTTATGGTGCTATTTCAAACCACTAAGAGGCCTTGTGAGAGTCTCTTCTTTACCAGAAAATGTGGGGAACACAGAGAGGGTCTTTCTGGATAGACATACCCAGGGAACTTCTGCTGAGAAAAGTGAAAGCAAAGATACAACTTCTCCCAGAAAACGGAGTACATATGTAGATGGCAATAAGTAATATAGCCTGAAGTATTCACATGGATATAATTAGAGTTAGTGTTATAGTTAAGGAGGAAGGGAAGGGAGACAGAAAGAAAGTAAGTAAGAAAGGAAACAAGAAAAGATAAAACTGTGTCCTAGTTTCTTACTTGTGTTAAACAAATTATTTTTCTAGATATCATTAACCAAGATAAGGAATCCCTAAAGAGAGGCAGGCTTGATTTAGGGTTGTCTGAGGGCTTCCGAAAGAGCTGTTCAGTGAATAAAAAGAAATCCAACCATGGAGTATCAGAGTCTAAGTTGGGTGTATAGGTTTGTGTGTCTTCAGTATTGTCTTGTATTTTAAGACAGAACTAGATGTGTCCATCAGAAACGAGTGTATGGCATGAAAAAGTTACAGATGGTAGGCCACAGTGAACTCCAATTGTTTGGAAGGCTTAACTTGAACCTTCCTAGGCTGGAGAATTTTAAATGACTGAGATGTTTCTAATGTGTCTAGAACTTCTTTTCTAATGAGCCTAGGGAGGGCTAGAATCTCTATCAGAGTTAGTTTGAGATGTAAAGGGGATCAGAATGTGCCATCCCAATATATGCCACTTTAGCATATTTTATTTTAGCATATTAGATTATTTTGAGCAGTTGAAAAATTAGAAATAGCAGGCATGGTGCAGTGGCTCACACCTGTAATCCTAGTACTTTGGGAAACTGAGACAGGTGGATCACCTGAGGTCAGGAGTTTGAGACCAGCGTGGTCAACATGGCAAAACCCCATTTCTATTAAAAAAAAAAAAAATTAGCCAGGCATGGTGGGGCACACCTGTAATCCCAGCTAATCAGGAGGCTGAGGAAAGAGAATCGCTTGAAGTCAGGAGATAGAGGTTGCAGTGAGCCGAGATCGCACCATTGCACTCCAGCCTGCGTGATGGGAGTAAGACTCCATCTCAAAAAAAAAAGATAAAGAAAAAAGAAATTAGAAATAGCAGACATATGAAGATCTCTCTGACCTCCCTTTCCTGCCAAAAAGCAGGGCATACATTTTGCTTTTGTAAAAAAAATCTCCATTTTTAAAGGCTTCCACCTCTTCGCTACCTGGAAGAGAAGGAAACTTTTCTACTCTAATACTTGAAGGGGGCCTGCCCCTCCACACCTGTGGGTATTTCTCGCAAGGTGGAGATGAGAGACTGAGAAAAGAAATAAGACACAAAGTATAGAGGAGAAAAGTGGACCCAGGGGACCGGCACTCAGCAAGTGAGGACCTGCACCAGCACTGGTCTCTGTGTTCCCTCAGTATTTATTGATCACTATCTCTACTATCTTGGTGAGGGGGATGTGGCAGGACTATAGGGTAATGGTGGGGAGATGGTCAGCAGGAAAACGGGAGCAAAGGACTCCGTGTCATAAATAAGTTTAAGGAAAGGTGCTGTGCCTGAATGTGCACGTAGGCCAGATTTATGTTTGACTTTACACAAACATCTCAGTGCATTAAGGAGCAGTATTGCCACCAGCATGTCTCACCTCCAGCCATAAGGCAGTTTTCTCCTATCTCAGTAAATAGAATATATGATTGGATTTTACACCGAGACATTCCATTCCCAGGGATGAGCAGGAGACAGATGCCTTCCTCTTATCTCAGCTGCAAAGAGGCCTTCCTCTTTTACTAATCCTCCTCAGCACAGACCCTTTATGGGTGTTGGGCTGGGGAATGGAGGTCTTTCCGTTCCCACGAGGCCATATCTCAGGCTGTCTCAGTTGGGGGGAAACCTTGGACAATACCCAAGCTTTCTTGGGCAGAGGTCTCTGTGGCCTTCCGCAGTGCATTGTGTCCCTGGGTACTTGAGACTGGAGAACGGTGATGACTTTTACCAAGCATACTGCCTGCAAACATTTTTACCAAGGCACATCCTGCACAGCCCTAAATCCATTAAATCTTGAGTCAATACAGCACATGTTTCTGCAAGCACAGGATTGGGGCTAGGGTTAC
This sequence comes from Piliocolobus tephrosceles, assembly GCF_002776525.5. Taxonomy (NCBI): domain Eukaryota; kingdom Metazoa; phylum Chordata; class Mammalia; order Primates; family Cercopithecidae; genus Piliocolobus; species Piliocolobus tephrosceles. Next base: position 42,180,745 of record NC_045437.1, read on the forward strand.
AGAAAACAGCATCTCAAGGCAGAAGAATTTTTCTTGGTACAGATCAAAGTGGAGTGTCTTATGTCTTCCTTTTTCTACACAGACACAGTAACAGTCTGATCTCTCTTTTCTTTCCCCCACAATACTTGTCTGAGGACATGTATTATCACCAGAGAGAACTTGAGACTGCATAACAAACCTTACTCGCCAGACATTTCCTAATCACCTTCCCACTGTTTACTCCCTCCCCTGATAATCCCAAAGCTCCCTTTTCCTTTGACTATTCGATTCTCTTCACAATGTATCACCCCTTGTTAAATGGTATATAAGCCCCCAGCCTTAAACTCCTACTTGGGTTTTCACTTCTCTTTTGTGAAGCCTCATTATGTATGCAAAATAAAATTTTTCTACTGTTAATCTGTCTTGTCAGTTTAAGTGACAGGCTGGGGCTCGGCACGGTGGCTCAATGCCTGTAATCCCAGCACTTTGGGAGGCTGAGGCGGGCGGATCACAAGGTCAGGAGATCGAGACCATCCTGGCTAACACAGTGAAATCCCGTCTCTACTAAAAAATACAAAAAATTAGCCAGGCGTGGGTGGCGGGTGACTCTAGTCCCCGCTACTCAGGAGGCTGAGGCAGGAGAATGGCGTGAACCCAGGAGGCGGAGCTTGCAGTGAGCCTAGATTGTGCCACTGCACTCTAGCCTGGGCGACAAAGCAAGGCTCCGTCTCAAAAAAAAAAAAAAAAGTGACAGAGTCTACACACTGAATTTAAGAAGGTAGAGATCAGGTTTTTTTCATCATCTACAGAGGTATTCTGCTTCTAAAATGAGTGAGAACAATGGATTTGACCACAATCAGATGGGTATTAAGGGTAAGAAAGAAAAGTGGCTCAGAGTAGCCTGAGGAATGTAAGGTATGCAAAATTTATCAGGCTCAGAGAGACTTGATCAAGAGCCTTCAACCATATCCCTCTCACCCATACCCAGGAATAATTGTTTCAAGGCATTTTGACAGGGGCAGCAACTCAGCTCTTGCCTGTAATGCCAGCTACTCAGGAGGCTGAAATGGGAGGATCACATAAGCCCAGGAGTTTGAGGCTGCAACAAGCTATAATCAGGCTACTGCATTTCACCCTGGGCAACAGAGAGAAAACCTATCTCTAAAAAAAGTTAAGATAAATAAAAAATAAATAAGCAAAAAATAAATTTGGGGCCGGGTACAGTATCTCACGCCTATAATCCCAGCACTTTAGGAGGCCGAGAGGGGTGGATCACCTGGGGTCAGGAGTTCGAGACCAGCCTAGCCAACATGGTGAAACCTCGTCTCTACTAAAAATACAAAAAATTAGCCAGGTGTGGTGGTGGGTGCCTGTAATCCTAGCTACTCGGGAGGCTGAGGCAGGAGAATTGCTTGAACCCGGGAGGTAGAGGTTTCAGTGAGCCAAGATCGCACCATTGCACTCCAGCCTGGGCAACAAGACTGAAATTCCATCTCTAAATAAATAAATAAATACATTTTGGTGGGTTTTTTTTTTCATTTCTGTAGTTTCTAGACTAATTACCTAAAATGCTACCACAAGTTGGGCAATGTGAGTCTCACCCATTACTTTCTTGTTCCTGAAATTAGTGATATAAAGAAAAATGTATAGCCAACAATAGCTTATGTTATTTTAATAAATCAATGTAAAATTTTGTTTGTTTTGTTGTTTGTTGTTTTGTTTTTGACAGAGTCTTGCTCTGTCACCTAGACTGAAGTGCATCCAGACTGAAGTTGGAGGCTATGGTGAGCTGCACCACTGCACCACTATGGGAGGCTGAGGTGAGCAGATTGCCTGAGCTCAGGAGTTCGAGACCAGCCTGGGCAATGCGGTGAAACCCCGTCTCTACTAAAAAGCAAAAAATTAGCCAGGCATGGCCGCCTGTGCCTATAGTCCCAGCTACTCAGGAGGCTGAGGCAGGAGAATTGCTTGAACCTGGGAGGCAGAGGTTGCAGTGAGTCGAGATTGCACCACTGCACTCTAGCCTGGGTGACAGAGTGAGACTCTGTCTCCAAAAAAAAAAAAAAAAAAAAAAAAAAACAGAATATAAGGTGAAGAGCCAAGCAGGGTGGCACATACCTGTTGTCCCATCTACTCAAAAGGCTGAGGCCAGAGGAGGATTGCTTGAAACAAGTTTAACGCCAACCTAGAGAATATACTGAGACTCTGTCTCTAAATTTTATATATATATATATATATATGTATGTATATATGGTGAATTCACCTTTACCATATTTTTTATATACAAGCAATGGGATTGATTAGCAAGTAATGGGACTCTGAAATCAAATGGGTAAATTTGGGTAGATCTTTATAAATATAATAATCTTGAATCCCACAAATCTCTCTAAGCTTCCTTTAAAAAACAGACTTTCTGTCTGAGTAGGTGAGTCCTTTTTTTTGTTTGAAGATACTAGAAAGCTCTTACTGAGACAGCTCCTAAAAGAATGTCAGTTTAACAGAAGTCTCATAGCCAGTATAACTAATTCTAAACCCTTAACTAGAGGCAGATACTAGGATACCCCTAAGGGACAACAATGAAATCTGAATTTGGGTGTCATTGCTTACATATCAAAACAGTTGCAAGAGATAGTTAATTTATATTTGCAGAAACCATATAAATTTGTATGAAAATGATTTTTTAAAGTGCTATATCAAGAAGACTAAAGCATAATGCAGAACAAATAAAATTTGCTTATATGGGTGCCAAGAATAGAAATTCTGGGTTCCACATACATCAGCATCTAGAAGAATCTGCAGTAGGTATGGATGGTTGATTGAGGCCTTTATTCAATGGTAGTCTACAAAGAATAAGACTGAGAAGTAAGAACTTTCCTGTTAAAATGGAAAGATAGAGTAAACAAGTTTAGGAATATCTCATAATCCACTGATTCCATTCTTAGGTCTATACCCAAAGGAAATTCTTACACATACACAAGGAAACATGGAAGAGAATGTCTACATATGTACTGTTCACAGTAACAAAAATTTGCTGAGGAGGAAGGAACTAAAAGTCTAACAACAGGGGAGCAGATAGAAAGGAACATGTTATATTCACAGAACGGAATATTTTACAAAAATCAGAATAAACTACAACATTACTCAAAATCATGGCTGCATTATAGCAACATAATATTCAGAGAAAAAGTTTAAAAGACTACATAGAACGGTCATTTGAGGAAAATGACAAGTCTTAATCATTTTAGGAGGTTTATTTACCAAAGTTAAGGACATGCCCAAGATACAGGTCTATGCCTTTCTCTGATGATGATTTTGAGGGCTCCAAATTTAAAGGGGAAAGGGTGGGATATTGAGAAGCTCATAGTTTTCACATAAACCAAAGGGGCAGAGGAAAAATGTGGGGAATCTGCATTTTACGTAAGATAACACAGACAAAATGGGGTAGGGGAACAATCAGATATGCATTTGTGTCTTGTGAGCAGGGTGACTGCACATGTAAAGATAAGCTATCAATTTGCATTGCCATGGTGAAGTTTTAACAGCTCACCAGGAATTTCCTCTTGGGCAAAATATGGGAGAGGTATGTAGCTTTTCATCTTGTAGCCATCTTATTTAGGAACCAAAAGCGGGAGGCAGGTTTGTGTGACCCAGTTCCCAGCTTAACTTTTCCCTCTGACTAAATGAATTTGGGGTCCCAAAGTTTAATTTCCCTTCACAGAACACAGTTTTATTTTATAAAATTAACAAAAACACAATATGTAGATACATATTGATAAAAATTATGTAAAAAGGTAAACAACAGAATAATCAACTTAGTAATAAAATAACCAACTGTGGATGGTTATCTTGAATTGAAGGGTTGGAAATAAGGGATACAGGAAAATCACACACACAATAAACTAAATTGGAAGATGAGCCTAATGCTAACACCAAAAATGGACCTCTTGACACTGAACGGCAAAATTGCATTTATCCGTCCAGCCTCAGGAAGAGTTACACAACCTCACGTTTCCTCAAGTGAGGCTGTGTGTCTATGAAGCGTGGGACATGGAGAAGCAAGCATAGCACAGTTTTCCAGGAGGAGCTGGCTTAACAAAAGAGGGTGGAATGTGAGGGGCCAAACTTTTTACGTGCAGATCCCCCTCAAACTCTACAACCGGATAATTCATTAGTTTAGTGGTGAGAACTAAAAGATGAGACATGAAACTAAAATTATTCAGGTATAATTGTACCTTATAGAAACTGGACAAGGGGGATGCCACTTTTCACACTTGTACAGTCATTCAGTGTATTGAACTACCCTGTGAAAAGATAAGTACAATTGCATTAATAGATTAAGTAAACTACAGCAAGGTATGGTGTCACACACCTGTAGTCCCAGCTACTCAGAAGGCTGAGACAGGAGATTGCTTGAGCTCAGGCGTTTAAGGTTTTAATAAGTTATAATCATGCCACTGCACTCCAGCATGGGTGACAGAGTAATACTTCATCTCTTAAAAGATAAAGAAAGAAATTACAGCTTCAAACTCTATGATATTTTGAAGACAAAGTAAAATGATAAAAAGGGTTGAAAATAAAGGAGTGGATAAAGATGCATCTGAATCTAATCAATTTTTTTAACTTTTATTTTAGGTTCAGGGGTACATTGGGTACATTTTAGGTTTAGGTGGGTGGAAGGATATCTTTCAGTTCTGTCCTTTGTCCAGTTCCCATGAAGATAAGTTGTTAATTTACATTGTTAGGGTGAAATTCAGCAGAACTATTTTAGGGTAAAGATATTAAGGTCCACAAGAAATTTCCTTGTGAGCAAACTATGAAGATGGTATATAGCCTTTTGTCTTTGTAGCTATCTATTTAGAGAAAAAAGTAGGAGGCCATTTTATGTGACTTGGGTCCCAGCTTGACTTTTCCCTTTGACTTAGAGAATTTGGGGTCTTAGTATTTTATTTTCCCTTCCTAGCTGTTGTATGTGTTGCTCTGGTGACTTTTCCTGAAGTTTATATTGCTTAACTTCAGTTTGCAGGGCTTGAAGAAAAAGCACAATTGTAATCTTTAGTGAGTCTAACCAAGAAAAATGGAAGCATCAGTTTGGAAACTTGTAGAGACAAAACTATTTAGTATTTGGTCTAAATTGAAGTCAAATAACAAAAACTCAAAAACAATTGGCAGGGCTAGAGTCTAATAACAGGTGTACTATAGTGTTTTTTCTGAAATGCAATTTTTCTTTCTTTTTTTTTTTTTGAGATGGAGTCTTGCTCTGTCTCCCAGGCTGGAGGGCAGTGGCACTATCTGGGCTCACTGCAAGCTCCGCCTCCCAGGTTCACGCCATTCTCCTGCCTCAGCCTCCCGAGTAGCTGAGACTACAGGCACCCACCACCTCGCCTGGCTAATTTTTTGCACTTTTAGTAAAGATGGGGTTTCACCACGTTAGCGAGGATGGTCTCGATCTCCTGACCTCGTGATCTGCCCGCCTCAGCCTCCCAGAGTGCTGGGATTACAGGCTTGAGCCACCGTGCCTAGCCCCCACAATTTTTCTTTCTTTAGTCTCTCATTTATACCAAAGACAAATCATAGTAACACTAATTTATTTGTAAAATGTTTTAGTTTTACTATATTTGGCCTCATTATTTGCATAAAGTATAGCAAGAATAGTATAGAAAGAACTTTTTCTTTTCCTTTCTTTTTTTTTGAGATGGAGTCTCTGTTTGTTGCCCAGGCTGAAGTGCAATGGCACAATCTCAGCTCACTGCAGCCTCTGCCTCCCAGGTTCAAGCAATTCTCCTGCCTTAGCCTCCCAAGTAGCTGGGATTACAGGCATCCACCACCACACCCAGCTAATTTTTATATTTTTAGTAGAGACAGGGTTTTGCCAAATTGGCCAGGCTGGTTTCGAACTCCTGCCCTCAGGTGATCTGTGATTTGCTTTCTAAGAAACTGATTTGCTTTCCAGGAAACTGTTTTGCTTTCCAGGCTCACCAGGGGGAGTATTAAAGGACCAGTGAGTAGGCAAGGCTAGGAGCAAAACTGCACATTTATTTTTTTTGGTCACCTAGCTTCAGGGAAGACGGTGTGGAGGGTGAGGTCTGCCGGCCTCTGGCAAAGGAGGCTGAGAGAGTCGCCTGGTGGAGCTCTCAGGCGGAGTTCCTGCAGTAACCACAGGAGTGGGGGCTGAGGAAGTGCCCGCGGAGCCCCTCGGGGAGCGGCTTTTATGTCCTGGGCCTGGGAGTGGGTGGGCAGTGGGCGGGAGGTAGGCAGGTCGGGGGCTGGGCGGTAGGCGTGGCTAGGCGGGTTCCGGTTTTTCTCCGTGGGAGGTCGGGTTGCGCCTGCTCAGTTGACCTGTGTCTTTCCCAGGCACGGGAAAGTTGATGGTGAAGAACCCGGAACTGTGCCATCTTGCCTCCCTTCGTCCAAACAATCTGCCCACCTCAGCTTCCCAAAGTGCTGGGATTACAGGCGTGAGCCACTGTGCTCAGCCAGTAGAACTTTTTCATAAGGAATCTCAGTTTAGACTTTTAAAAGCTTCTTAAAACTGAGAAGCCAAGCCAAAGATTTGCCATCAGACTGTGCTTATAAAACCAGTGTATAAAACTGTATAAAATATGTGTGTATAAAACCAGTGAATTCCTCTCTTTTTGAGGTTCCCAAAATATCTGAAGAGTCCTGGGCCTGTCATAAGGTAATATTATTTACTTACCACAAGGTCAGGAACCTCCTAAGGGAGCCGTGTAGATGAGGCACCAGGCCAGTCTTTCTAGGAGCTTTTTATGCTCTATGAAGACAACCTAAATTGCTCAAAGCAGTCTGGTCATATCCAAAAATATATCATTCCAGTTAAAGCCTTGGTAAAATAACCAGTATATCTCATTGTGAGCTGTCACAACAGAAAGCAGATTCTTACTGAATGTATGCAAATAACTATATTGCCATAAGAATACTCACAAATAGCTTCCAAATTTTGGAAAAATCAGGTAGAGACAGGTAAATGTTTTAATTTTTTTTGTTTTGTTTTGTTTTTGAGATGGAGTCTTGCTCTGTTGCCAGGCTGGAGTGTAGTGGCGTGATCTCGGCTCACTGCAACCTCCACCTCCCAGGTTCAAGCGATTCTCCTGCCTCAGGCACCCTACTGGGACTACAGGCACGTGCCACCACACCTCGCTAATTTTTGTATTTTTAGTAGAGATGGGGTTTCACCATGTTGGCCGGGATGTCTCAATCTCTTGACCTCGTGATCCGCCCGCCTTGGCCTCTCAAAGTGCTAGGATTACAGGAGTGAGCCACCACACTCAGCAAATGTTTCCACTTTATTCACAAAAGTATACTTTACCCAATTGTTGTAAACTATAAATATTAAGGTTAAAAATAAAAGTTTTTCTTGACTCAAAAACAAAACAAGAATCAGCAATATTTTAAGCAAAAAAGTTACAAAAATTATTTTAGTCTTTTATCAGTTTAGTTCCATGTAATTCATTCTGTTTTGCTTGAAGTTATCAACTTTCATGAACCTATTAACTTTTTTTACTAGACTCTTGAAAAATTTCACCTTGTTCAATGTTATGATCTCCAAAGTTATCAAAAACCTGTATTCAAGAGTACTTGTCAGGATCCTTATTATGACTTTTTTTGAAGAAGAATCAAATTTAGGACTTAGCTTAGTATAAACTGTCTTTCAAGAAGAATAAAAGTAAAGCAATAAATGTCTATGGATGGTAAAAGACTTAGAATAGCCGTAATTAAAGACACAATTGATGGTCAGGTGTAGTGGCTCATGCCTGTAATCCCAGCACTTTGAGAGGCCGAGGCGGTCGTATCACAAGGTCAGGAGATTGAGACCATCCTGGCTAAGATGGTGAAACCCCATCTCTACTAATAATACAAAAAAAAATTAGGTAGGCATGGTTGCAGGTGCCTGTCGTCCCAGCTACTCGGGAGGCTGAGGCAGGAGAAGGGCATGAATCCAGGAGATGGAGCTTGCAGTGAGCCGAAATCACGCCACTGCACTCCAGCCTTGGTGACATAGCGAGACTCCGTCTCAAAAAAAAAAAAAAAAAAAAAAGGACACAATTGACAAGAAAATTTGCTTATTTCTGTGGCATATAACAATTTAACACAATAATCATATGACTCATAACACAGGCCATGATATATCATAATTTTAGGAATCTCATACAATTTTGGAGCACATATTAATAACACATTTCTGCAAATGTAACTCAGAGTTAAATGCCACTATTTGACAGTGTTTTCCATATGATTTTTATATACCAAAATTAAAAGTTTCAGGTCAAAAAAACTTAATTTTAGAATATAAAATTTGATTTTGAGAAGTTTGTCAACTATTAAAGGCTTAAAACACTTGATAGGAAAATAAGAAAAGTTTCAAACCCTGACTCAAAATAGGATTACACATAAGTAATCCTTAACTTATACAAATAAGTTACTCATTTAGCCAAAGTGATAATTCGAAGATTTCAAAAAGCAAAAACCTTTACTCTTTTTGATAGAGAGGAGACTCAGTTCTCCAAACAATCAAAAAGACAAACACAGCATGAGGCAAACTCTCTTTTTTTCTTTTGCGATGTATTTAAAAGTTGAACAAAAAATCTTGTATTTGTTATCTCTTATTATATGGAAATTTTGTTTAAAAAATTTATCTCTATATCAGTATATTATTAATGCTAAAGCTAATTTTAGTAAAACCTTACAAAAATATCTATCTAATCTCAATTAGTTTTGACCACAGAAGATAAGATTTGTATCAACCTTTTATAACCTTTTATAATTTTTTAAATTTAGTTTTATCTATTATTAACTATTAAAAATTTAAAACATTAAAAGAAACATCTAAACTAAGCTAGGTGTGGCATCTCACACTTGTTATCCCAGCACTTTGGGAGGCTGAGGCGGGAGGATCCCTTGAGTCCAGGAGTTCACAACCAGCTTGGGTAATAAACTGAGATCCCGTCTCTACAAAAAAAATTTTTTAATTAGTCAGTTACGGTTGTGTGCACCTATAGTCCCAGCTACTTGGAAAGCTGAGGCAAGAGGAACCCTTGAGCACAGAAGTTTGAGGTTATAGTGAGCTGATAACACCACTGCAGTCCAGCCTGGGAGACAGAGTGAGACCCTGTCTCAAAACAAACAAAACCCTCAAAACTGAACAACATTTTTCTTACCAACAACTATAATTTTATGTGTTTTTATAACTTTTTTTTTTTTTTTTTTGAGAGAGACTAAGTCTTGCTCTGTCACCCAGGCTAGGGTGCAATGGCACGTTCTCGGCCACTGCAACCTCTATCTCTTGGGATCAAGCGATTCTCCTGCCTCAGCCTCCCAAGTAGCTGGGATTACAGAAGTGCACCACCACACCCAGCTAATTTTTGTATTTTCAGTAGAGACAGGATTTCATCATGTTGGCCAAGCTGGTCACAAACTCCTGACCTCAGGTGATCCACCCACCTCCTCCTCCCAAAGTGCTGGGATTACAGGCTTGAGCCACTGCGCTCTGCCAACCTTCGTTATTTAAAACATCTTTTTTGTGTATGTTGCATATAGAAGTGTTTTTGTGTATGTTTTATATGTTTTGTATATAGAAGCATTTTTTATATCTAGAAGCCTTTTCTTTTCCTTTTTTTTTTTTTTTTTTTGAAAGAGAGGATCTTACACTCTTACTCTGTTGCCTAGGCTGGAGTGCAGTGGCATGGCATGGTCATAGTTCACTGCAGCCTAGACCTCCTGGGCTCAAGCAATCCTCCCACTTCAGCCTCCTGAGTGGCTGGGACTACAGGCATGTGCCACCATGCCTGGCTAATTTTTTTGTTTTGTTTTGTTTTGTTTTGTAGAGACAAGGTTTCACCGTATTTCCCAGACTCATCTTAAACTCCTGGGCTCAAGCAGTCTACCAGCTTTAGCCTCCCACAGTGCTGGGATTATAGGCATGAACCACCATGCCTGGTCTAACCTAGAATTTTTAATTATACATAATAATTGTAACATTAATGCTTAATAACTCTGATTTTTAGTTAAAAATCAAGGAAATAAGTAATTTTAACTGTTATGTACCAGATGTAGAGACCAAGACAAAGGAAAGGGCTCTGAAGACAATCTTTGTAGGACCTGATTTCTCTCAGCATGGCCAGGAGGCACAGCTGGACTAGGGAAAATGAGGCACAGGTCATGTCCCCAGTCCTCACAATGGCCACTGGTCTAGGCCACTGGTATGGGCCTCTCATATATATATGGCTTGAATATCAGCTTTTAATTAAGCTGACTTCTGACCATGTAGCTTTTTTTTTAATTAAAAAAATCTTTAAAAATTTCTTAGCAGATTTTAGCTGAGACAAACAGCTAACATTGCTAGATTTTGAGCTTTTTAACCAAAGGCACCCTACATAACCAAGAATGCATGAGGTGTCTCCAAAGAGGTACAAAGAAGTCCTCACAAGATCCAGAACTAACTTCAGAGATAACTCAAAGAGTAAGAGTTTTGCTAATCACAAATGGGATATAATTTGTATCTGTCTGATTATATTCTCTCTAGTGTCTCAGCTTCTCAGCTGGCCATCACAAAGGCCCAAAAAGCCCCACGTGCCCTTACAGATGGAAGACGAACAATCAAAAGCTGTCCATGGAAAGGAAAAGGATGAAAAACAAATGGGTACCCCCAAAAGTAAAAAGTCACACAATTATTAAACCAAAAGGGGCTGATTCCCTGCCCAGGAGTCAAAGCCAGGCCACTCTGGTGAAACACAGAATTTTATCTAAACTACAAGGTGGAGCATACTACTTAGTGAATCTCAAACAGTATCCAAAGTAAGGAGTTTGAGTTCATAAAGGGTCTTAACTTCGTTTTCAATTAGGGGTTTGCTCTTTAATTTTGTCAAGAGAATTTCTAAGGCTAGCCATTACATCATTATATGTCTTTCTTTTAATGTAAGCTTCCTATAAATACAAATAAGGCAATTGTTGAGAATGAGAGATCTTTAAAAATGTTTTTTTGAGTTTAGGAGTCTTTCTAATTTAAATGCTCCATTGTCTGGACACTGGAAATTAGAATTTTCACTGGTATACTTAATTCAATGTGACTTAATGCAATAGCCTCTTCATTGGAAAACCCAAGATACAAATTTCTAGGTTTAATGCAAGTTTTTATCATTTAAGAAAAAGATGTTTCTTGAAGAGGCATAGAAGTGGCAATCCCAAAGAGTCTCTCCCTCAAAAATTTACTCCCAGGAATAAGCCGAGACAGAAAGATTCTTGTTGCCACACATGGTTAAGGATACTGTGTGTGCATACAGTGCCTCTGGTGACTTAGAACTTTGTGGGGATCACCAGTCACAGACCTTAATCTGTGACACCAAGTAGGCTCTCTTAGGATAGGACTTTTCCAGCACTAACCAGGCAACCAGGGTTGAGGTGACAAAAGCCCTGTAGAGATGGGACTTTTAAAGACAAACTACCTCGAGAGCTTGACACACTTGGAACAAAAAGTGTGTTGCTTCAAATCTTATATGACTCTGGTTCCCAGCCATTTTCAAACTGGCCACCAGACATGATCCGAAAATCATGCCACCCAAATGACGGAGACAAAGAGAAAGTGCTCCCACTTGGTCACAGGTCAAGCTCTCAAGGACATAAGACAAGACGGGAACCCCATCCAGTTTTTATTTTGGAGACCCACAGCAAAGTTTATATGCTACTCTGATCACAATTACAAAACTGACCAGTTTTCAGGGTTGGCTTGAAAAACGGGCTTATCAGAGGTTTAGGCCCATGTTCCACCCTATGGTGTCCTTCTTTATCACAGAACAACACAGAAAGACAAAGAAGACTATTTCTGGGAGGAGAAAAACCAAACAATATGAATATTCATACCAAAAAGTACATCAGAGTTGTTAGACCCACTACTAGCTACACAAATATTTTTCTCCTATTAATCAAAATTTTGTAGAGGAAAAAGAGACATACAGTGATTTTTGCCATCCACTTGATTCCACAGAGAGAGAGAGACAGAGAGGCTGGTTGGTAAGAAAATCTTACCTTTCTGCCATCTAGTCAGGTCCTAAGTTCCCTTCACTGCAGTTTCCAGAACAGCAAAGAGACTTTGGGATCCTGCTGACAGCACCAAAACTGTAGAAGCTAAGGGAAAATTTCCCTTCATCCCCTGAAGGTTCAGTGAAAAATCAACTGACAAAAGGCCGATTACTAGGGGAGATGGCATAGAAATTTACTAGCATGCACTGGGGGAAAGTCACAAGTGATTACCCTAACAATGGGGTATGAATGTTTATATACCAACTTGAGGTTACCAGAAAGAATAGGGGCATAAGCCTGGCTACATCAATACAGGTTTTCTCTACATATGAAGGTCTCCCCCATAAAACACAGTTTTTAGGACTACTTCTGTTTGCAGACCCTCTGAACCGCTATCACGAAGTATGTCAAAGAAATATATTTTGGAGTGAAATGTTTTTATTTCCTCAGGAAACCAGCCCTAACAACTCTGAGGCAAGAAGAGGTTCAGGACTGGATATGGGACTTATGGGACAGAAAGTCTCCTACCTCTCCAAAAGCGCAAACATACTTTATTTCTGTTAAAGAAAAAAATGTTACACAGTTGTTAAGATGGTAAAGCAGACTTTACTCAGCATTATTGTCATACGTATACTTTGCAGTAGAGGATAGAGATTGGGATCAGCTCCTAATACAAGGAAAATAAGGGATTTACAGCCAAGGACTGAGGGGTAGGGATGGAAAGTGGGGAAGGACAGGGGTTAGTAAATGGAAAATTACTAAAAGGATAGGTTAATTTTTTCTAAAGTAACCTAACAGTATTCTTGCTATAGGCAGACCAGGGTGATCAGATATCAGTTGGAGAATAAGGAATGTGGTCAGATATTGAGGGTGAATCAGATATTGAAGATAGGGGATTCTGGCTAAAATTGGGCTCTTGAGGCGATGTCCAAGGTCCAAGCATAGGTGGGAAAGGGGTGAGGAGACTGTGTCTAGGGTTTGGTCAAGGAAGGTCTTTGTCAGTCCCTTCTACTTCACTCTGTAAAACCCCCTAGTAATTTTATTGGAACCTTAGAGAAGGTGTTACCCAAACACAATTTAAGCTCAAGGTTGCCAGGAGATTTTGACCCCTTCATCCTAGAAATTCATGTGGTGGCCACTGTGGTGAAGGAAACCTACATGTCCTGGAAGATGGGAGGCTTTGTCCATTTCTCCCAAATCTGCTCATCCAGAATTGGCTCATCAGAATTGAGTTAGGAGACTCAATTCATTTGGACCAATCCTGTCTTTCCACTAGAACTTTCCTGGCTGTACTTTAGTCCATTTTCCCCAAACGTGCTCTTCCGGAATTGGCCTTGCTAGGTGACTGCTTGGTTCTCTCTGCTTCTTCCTCATGCGCCTTCCCAGTTCAGCATAAGCCACCACACTGATTCTAGGTTGACCCTTTCTTCAACACCTGGAACAGCATCCAGGAACCTCAACAAGTCAGTTTGGAGATTTGTTTGGCATCCTGGTCCCCACCTAAAATTGAGGTCCTAGGTCTGCAAACCGCCCCCAGAGTACTCTGGTATCTCCATCATGCACTCCTGCCTTCTCTTCCCATTCCCAGCTTTCCTATGGTGCAGGAAGGTGCCTCCCCTTTGGCCCCACATCCCCAGTAATGTACTTGAGACAAAGTTGCAATGTAAAAAGCCATGTTTGCTCATTTCTGTTGCTAGCATAATTTCACAAAGCCCCTGACTCTGTGATGATGTTCTTCTATCTAGGAGAATGCTTTAAAAACAAAATGGGCTGGGCATGGCGGCTCACGCCTGTAATCCCAGCACTTTGGGAGGTCGAGGCAGGTGGATCACCTGAGGTCAGGAATTTGAGACTAACCTGGCCAACATGGTGAAACCCCGTCTCTACTAAAATACAGAAATTAGCCAGGCATGGTGGCAGGTGCCTGTAATGCTAGCTACCTGTGAGGCTGAGGCACAAAAATCGTTTGAACCCAGGAGGTGGAGGTTGCAGTGAGCCGAGATTGCACCACTGCACTCCAGCCTGGGTGACAGAGCAAGAGTTTCTCTAAAAAAAAACAAAAACAACAACAACAAAAACAGGATACAGCACATTGGCCCCCACATCTCCTATCTGAGTCACTATATTCCTTAAAAGATAAGTGGGCCGGGCGCAGTGGCTCATGCCTGTAATCCCAGCACTTTGAGAAGTCAAGGCAGGTGGATCACCTGAGGTCAGGAGTTCAAGACCAGCCTGGCCAAAATGGTGAAACCCTGTCTCTAACAAAAATACAAAATTTAGCTGGGTGTGGTGGTGGGTGCCTGTAATCCCAGCCACTCGGAAGACTGAGGCAGGAGAAACGCTTGAACCCAGGAGGCAGAGGTTGCAGTGAGCCAAGATCGCACCACTGCACTCCAGCCTGGGCGACAAGAGCAAAACTCCATCTTAAAACAAACAAACAAAAAAACATAAATGAACTCAGTCCTTGCACATAATATGTGACACATATTTTCCTGCACATAATATGTGACAGGGTTAGTGATTATGCTCTATAATCTATAACCAGATGTACTCTTGCACCCAAGCATTGATGTGATTCTGCTTTAATGTGACATCTGAGCAAGTTTGATGTAAGTTCTGAAGACATACTGAAACCTCCATGACCTGTATATGAGTTATGAGCAGAAACGCTGTTTCTAAGCAGTCTACAAAATCTCTCTAAAAGACTCCTCCAGGGCTATAAGTGCTCGGTCTGCAGTCCTCAGAAATACTTCTAAATAAAACTAAATTTAAATATTTAAAAGCTTGTTTTTTTTGTTTTTGTCTTTAGTTGACATTGACAAAGATTATCTCCTTGACCAATCTCTGGATAGGTTCCTGGGAGTACTCTTTACTAAGCTTCAACCTTGGTCTATAAAGACTTGAAAAACACTAACACATTGTCTAACAGCTCAGGGCTACAACTCGGATGACCCTAGCCCTCTTTTAGATGCCTGACTGAGAAAGATCAAAGCTGCAGAAAGAATATACTGTGTGTTCCAGGCAAGACCTGAAAATAGAGCTGCTATCTCCCAGCCTCTGTGGGAGGGCAGGAGCCTAGCTTTGTTTAGCCCCAGTTAGGAGCCTCAGTTCATATGGACCAATCCTCCCTTTCCACTTCCTATAATTTTTCACTTTCCTGTTTCTACTCAGGTCTTCCTCACTCACATCCCTCCCTATTCCCTCTGTCTCCCTTTAAAACACCCAGTCACCTTTATACAAATCAAAGTTGTGTTCATGCTGGACTCCTCCCTATTGCACCAAGGGCCATGCCCCTGTCCTGGCCAAGCTCCCGGCCACCAGCTCCTCTGCTCCCTGTCCTTCCTCAACAGCCAAACCAGAAACATGCATGAGTAAGAATTTTGCATTTTTGCACAATTTTATCTCATGGGCAAAAACACATGTACAAAGTTCTCTGCTGGCATAATCTCTACCATTGTGTTTGAGCAAACCTAGAGGTGTCATGGTAACAATATCTTTTGGCACAGGATCACCCATTGAAGAGTCTCAGTGAAAGAGAAAGGAGGCCAAAGGCAGGTGGCAGAGGAGGCGTGCATCAACTCAGTCACTGCTCCTGGGCTCTACTGCCAACAAGACTTGGAACATTGGGTGGTGGCTGTTGGAGGCAGGAGGAGGGTGATGCTTGGTAGGTCTCCATGATCAGATTTCTCAGGCTCCAGTTGTCTGTTCCTGGAGCAGGGTGATCCAGCCAAGTGAGGCAGTCAGGGAATGCATTGGCAGGGCTCAAGGGAGGCTGTGACTTGGGGGCATCTCTAGGGGCATCTGTGTCTCCTCCTGGGTTGCAGTGATCAGTTCCTAGGTGGATGGTTCTGCGCCTGGCTAAAGGTGCTATGCACTCTGGGTTCTTGTCTCAGGTGAGCCCATTTCAGAAGTCCACAGGAATAGGAAAGCAGCTCAATGTCCTGGTGGTCCCAAGAGAGGTGGCCCAGCTTTGGATAGAAAGCAGGCTGCCAGGGACTTGAATCCTCTGGTACACTGGAATGTGCTCTACGAAATCTCAGGCCTCAAGCACAAGTTGTTGAAAGTGCCTCACATCTTTCCTGTTCCAGGTGACAAAGGATGAGTGCCATTTTTTTAATTATCTTCTGGCTGATTAGGCAGTCCCAAGCAGATAGGGGCAAGCTGGGTAGTGACAGGAAGCCCAGAGCTGATTGCAACAGAAGAATGGCCTGGTGTTATTGACATAAAAACCAATCAATCACCTTTGATGAAATTTTCTAGAATGAAATCCTTTTGGTGATAGACTGGGTTAGAAGTTGAAAAGAAAAGTATTGGTGGTTCCAAGATGGCCGAATAGCAACAGCTCTAGTCTACAGCTCCCAGCATGAGCAACACAGAAGATGGGTGGTTTCTGCATTTCCAACTAAGGTACCAGGTTCATCTCACTGGGGCGTGTCAGACAGTGGGTGCAGGACAGTGGGTGCAGTCCAGCGAGTGACAGCCAAAACAGGGCAAGCCATTGCCTCACCCAGGAAACTCCAGGGGTCAGGAACTTCCCTTTCCTAGCCACGGGAAGCCGTAACAGACAGCACCTGGAAAATTGGGTCACTCCCACCTTAATACTGCACTTTTCCAAGGGTCTTAGCAAATGGCACACCAGGAGATTATATCCCACACCTGACTCAGAGGGTCCCACACCCACGGAGCCTCACTCATTGCTGGCACAGCAATCTGAGATTGAATTGCAAGGCAGCAGCGAGGCTGGGGGAGGGGCGCCCACTGATGCTGAGGCTTGAGTAGGTAAACAAAGTGGCCGGGAAGCTCGAACTGGGTGGAACCCACTGCAGCTCAATGAGGCCTGCCTGCCTCTGTAGACTCCACCTCTGGGGGCAGGGCATAGCTGAACAAAAGGCAGCAGAAACCTCTGCAGATTTAAATGTCCCTGTCTGACAGCTTTGAAGAGAGTAGTGGTTCTCCCAGCACGGAGGTAGAGATCTGAGAACGGACAGACTGCCTCCTCAAGTGGGTCCCTGACCCCCCAGTAGCCTAACTGGGAGGCACCCCCCAGTAGGGGCAGACTGACGCCTCACACAGCCGGGTATGCCTTGAGACGAAGCTTCCAGAGGAACAATCAGGCAGCAACATTTGCTGTTCAGCAATATTTGCTGTTCTGCAGCCTCCACTGCTGATACCCAGGAAAACAGGGTCTGGAGTGGACTTCCAGAAACCTCCAACAGACCTGCAGCTGAGGGTCCTAACTGTTAGAAGGAAAACTAACAAACAGAAAGGACATCCACACCAAAACCCCATCTGTACATCACCATCGTCAAAGACCAAAGGTAGATAAAACCACAAAGATGGGGAAAAAACAGAGCAGAAAAGCTGAAAATTCTAAAAATCAGAGCACCTCTGCCTCTCCAAAGGAATGCAGCTCCTCACCAGCAACAGAACAAAGCTGGAGGGAGAATGACTGACAAGTTGAGAGAAGAAGGCTTCAGACGATCAAACTTCTCTGAGCTAAAGGAGGAACCCATCACAAACAAGCTAAAAACCTTGAAAAAAAGATCAGATGAATGGCTAACTAGAATAACCAGTGTAGAGAAGTCCTTAAATGACCAGATGGAGCTGAAAACCATGGCAGGAGAACTACGTGACAAATGCACAGGCTTCAGTAATGATTCAATCAACTGGAAGAAAAGGTATCAGTGATTGAAGATCAAATGAATGAAATGAAGTGAGAAGAGAACTTTAGAGAAAAAAGAGTAAAAAGAAATGAACAAATCCTCCAAGAAATATGGGACTATGTGAAAAAACCAAATCTGCATCTGATTGGTGTACCTGAAAATGACGGGGAGAATGGAACCAAGTTAGAAAACACTCCGCAGGATATTATCCAGGAGAACTTCCCCAACCTAGCAAGGCAGGCCAACATTCAAATTCAGGAAATACAGAGAACGCCACAAAGATACCCCTCGACAGGCGCCTGTAGTCCCAGCTACTAGGGAGGCTGAGGCAGGAGAATGGCGTGAACCCGGGAGGTGGAGCTTGCAGTGAGCTGAGATCTGGCCACTGCACTCCAGCCTGGGCGACAGAGTGAGACTCTGGCTCAAAAAAAAAAAAAAAAAAAAAAAAAAAAAA